>NW_020955521.1:410173-547411 GCF_003031625.1 Empidonax traillii
TTGTTGAACTTCATCCCATTGGAGTCAGCCCATCTCTCCAGTCTATCCAGATCCCTCTGCAGAGCCCTCCTGCCTTTCGGCAGGTCGACACTCCCTCCCAACTTGGTGTCATCTGCAAATTTGCTGATGATGGACTCAATCCCCTCATCTAAATCATCGATAAAGATGTTAAACAGGACTGGTCCCAGCACTGATCCCTGGTGTAACTCTGTCTGTGTGTGTTGATAGTGTATCTTGGAGATACATAGTGTAATTCACCCTCTTCGGAGACAATGAGAAGCAGATGAATGACTGTGGATTACATCAGAGCCAGACCAAACTTTTATATAAAACTTGGCAAAAATCTGACAACTAATCCTCTGAACATGTGTGAAATTGTCTACATGATCATCTTCTATCTTATTTCACCTTCTTCTGCCGGTTCAGAACTTCAGGAAAGTTATTTCCTGATGGATAAAAAACCCTGCAAAATTCAAATAATATAGCACAAAGCATTTTCTGGATAGATCCAACCCAAATCAAACACCTCAAAAGAAAACTTCTCTTGTGGAACCTCAAGCACAGTTCTGTAGGTATGTGAAATTCAGGTAACGAACGATATACCTCTTAAGTTTTGGACTAGCACCAACATTCTATTTTTGTATTCACCCTTCACAGGGTGAAGGTACAGGACTCACAGCATCAAAGTGAAATGCTAACTACACTCAGAAAACCAGCATGATTGGATCCTCAGAGCTCTACTAACACAGCCAACTGTTTTTCAGTTTCTGCTTTTATTGACTAGATTGTTTCTCTACAAACAGTACAAGATGGATTTTTTAGAACTAGTAATTAAGGAAAACAAAAAATAACATGATACTATTAGAAGACTCTTGTGGAAAGTGCTGCAAGCACGAAGACAGAAAGTGTAAGAGAATTTGACCTACACTGGGAAGCCTACATTGCTTGGAAGCTTGTGAGCACAAAAGATCCACAAAGCGCTGCCCAGCAGGAAAATCTTGAAAGCACCATACAATACAACCAGCTCCTGGAAAATGTACCAGACTGAGCCGTCAGCTTAGTTGAAAATTGCTGATGACCAAAGCAAATACTTTCATTCTTCCTCCACCATTTTGCTTCAGGCTCTGTGCCAATGCTCCCCAACAGACTAAAAGCAAAACAGAGGAACTCCAAACATGTTGTTCACCCGGCAGGCAGTGGTGATAAGGAAGAACTCATGGCTTGTTCCGCAACAGCTGATAGAGAAACCAGCAGCAAAAGTCCCAAGTTAAGAACAATTTTAGTATTTGGAGCTCTTAAAACAATAAAGCCATCTTATTTCAGAAAGCATTAGGAAGCATTACAGGTAAAGTCTTGGAATTACTATAAAGATCCTCCTAATGGTATTTCTACAAAATCCCTATCATATTACTGGATGCTCATCTATATTATTCTGCCTTTTATTCTTGTTTCAGACTGTGAGCAAATGTACAGCTTGTACAGCAGTTTCTGCCTGTAGTTTCGCCAGAGCATCACACATGCAGAAGCTCCCTTGAAGAATATATGTTTTGTGGTAAAACACTGGTAGACTGTTACACTAGAGGGAATAGTTTTAAAGAAAGTTGAACAGGTCTGACAGCAGACAGGGTAAACTACTGCTGATTACCTGAGAAGTGGAACCCAAGGAACTTGACCTGACAAATCAGCAAAGCACTCTGAAGTTACATGAAGTTTGGAGCACAGCAGGGCAAATGAGAAACAATGACAGCCACACAGCTCACTCAGAGTATCCCCAAGAGAGCAGCCATGTGCTGGCAACAAACGCTGCAGCTAAAAGGAACCAAAATCATACAACAGCTTCTTAAAATAAATCCTCCCAACAGCCCCGCTTCCTGTTCTGTAACAGCCACCAGACCATAGGACTGAAACTTACTCTGAGTCACATAAGTGCACGTGTGCTTGTGTGCCCAAGAGCACTAAGCTCTGGGTGCCTAGGCACGTGTGGCTGCCCGTGCTCTTGTGCAGCCAGCTACGGGACCATGAGAAGAACATGAAAGCAGAATGCCTCTCTCTCTCTCCATATTCTTCCTCCAGGCAAAGAACTTTATGTAGTTGAAAACTGAAAAATTGTGAACTTTTTCCTCTCTACAGGTAAAATGTGAGCAAGTGTTGGAGGCCCTTAGTGCAAGGATAACTAGAGCTCAGTCTGGTAACAAATCAATTGTGCTGTGTCCCATCCCTGGGAACCTCCAGGATCAAGATCTTATCACTACACCATTCTGTATGATAATAGAAGATCAAATTGGACAGAGTCAGAGTCAAGATAAAACTTTTTAAAATGGTAACTGAATATTGTACTCTCAAATCTTCTCCTTTTCAAAAGAGCATTTCTACCTTTAATATTGCGAAGACAACTTCTATGTTGGGAACCAAGAGTAAGCAATATAAGTTGCCCAAGTTTGCAAACACACTAAACCAGGTTTCTCAAAAATACGTCATAGCTCGGTGCCTTGAAATGATTGAACTGCATCCTGCTCCCGAGTTTTTTGTTTCAGCATATCTGGTTTCTTCAGGTTGGAGTCAATGGAAGAAACAGACTGTGGTTTTTTGTTATGTCTTGGGTTAAAACCTATTGAAACTGATCAATCTAGCACTACGTTTCCTTTCAAGCTAAATAAGGCTACAGTTAAATACCTCTTTGTTTAGTAATTGCTAAAAACAAAAGACTGCAAAAAACCATGAAGGTTGTGCAGGGTCTGGATCTCACAAGACAAAGAGAATCATGGGGACAGATGCCACAAATGTGGAGATTAGGGCAATGAGTAGTGCTGTTCTGCTTCTAAAAGTGTTGGGGACAAATATGGTATCTTTGTCAACACATGAAGCATAGCGTAGCACGTGAGGCTTACTGTAAGTCGATGTTACAGATATAATTTTTACTACATCAAAGTATAGTACTTATTTCTTTGGTAATTTGTGAGCTGTCACTCAAAGCATGTGGAATAGTAAAAAGATAAAGTTGTTTATTTTATTTTTTGTTTTCGTTAGGGGAGGGGTGTGTGTGGGTGTGTGTGGGGGGGTGTGTGTGTAAAGAATACCAAGAACAGGTTTCTTCTTAAAGAAAGTCATCCAAAGCCATCCAAAATTAGGTTTACTCTCTCAATATTCTTAGGTTACCTTGAGCCTTAAAATAAATCTCTGGCCAAGTCCTAGGTGGCTAGTTACTTCCAGTTATTTCTGAATAAAGTTTTAACCACTTCTCTTGGAGTCATCAGTATCTAACAGGTTGAGGTGAGGGGAGGAAATGACCTGTCTGAGCATTAGACAAATAACAGACTTACTGACAGAACAAAAGCAAAAGAACAAAACAAAGTAACTGAAAAGGATAGCAGACCAATTTGCTTATAGCAGCATTTGAGGAAGGGCTAGGAAAACAGTGGAACACCTTACAATATCCAAAAGCCTTTGGGTCACTTTAGTTCAGCTGTATCATGCTCTAAGTTTTGGCAAGAAGAAATACAGGTAGGGCATGCAAATAAGATTTCCAGTCCTTCACCCTGATATTCATATAGTTTTTTTCACAGCACCAGTACATCAACTTAAAATTGATTTATCCTTAAAAAACCCAGTGTAATTCCTAAAAGCTCTGCAGCAGCTCTAGCCTGTTTTCAGAGAACTGTGGCACGCAGGAGGTGAACTGGGTCTTGATGGGGGAGGTACAGCATGTGCTTAGGAGAAGGCCTATAAGAGAATCCCATGGAAAAAACAAGTCCTGCTCAACCTAGTCTCCAGATGACCTTTTATAAATGTGAGAAATTATTTGTCAGACAAAGTATAAGGGATTGTGTGTGTATTTAAACCTTCGCTTGAATTGACTCATAAAGCAGGAAAGCCATGAAAATGCAAAATTCACTTTGGAAAAATATGCCCAAGTAAGTAAATATAAGGCTTTCTGGATAACTTTGCAATAACTGGACTATATGTATACAGCCTTTAAGACTGTAAAAATGGAACATCTTTCATATAATGCTGAACATTTCAGCATCTCTGTAATTTAGAAAAGAAGAGGGAAAACAGGGCATGGTGAAATTGTTCTGTCCTTTATTGCAAAAAACTGGCAAGAATTAGCAGTTGAAGCCAGATATCCTTGGGCCTCAATTTTAAAACTGTATTTTCTTTGATGTTACTCATTCCTGGGGCACATTTAAAAGAGTAGTGAACAACTGGTGCTGATTCTTGTGGCTTATTAGCCACTGATTGATACGTGCTGTGCACATACTCATTTTCCATAACAAATATTTGCACATGGGTTTGAAACACTAGGAGGCCATACACGCACAGCTATTGTCTCAAGTCAACCCTTCCTTTCAAGGCCCAGTTCCACTCCCTTCTCCATCTCAGTCCCTCCCTTAATCTCCCCATTTGCCGTTTAGTTTTGCTTAGATTACAAGTTATGTTGCTAAGTACAAGGAGACTGTAACCAAAGACTGTGCCTATCATTCAGATAATTTCCAGCTCACGATTTACTGTTTGCTTTACTTTTCCACCCACTCTCTGGCATTTTTAGGGCAAAGATGTAACTTCTTGCATGTTGCTAGAGGACTACACACACTAGCGGAGCTAAGAATGCAATAAAAATAGGTTTAATGGCAAAGAGGATGAACAGAATCAATGAGTATTTTCCCTTCATCAGAAAACAGTATGTTGTTACTTCAGTGGCAAAGGTTCCTATGCCCAGAAGAAGCTAAGAACTGCCTTCTGTAAGTGCAAAGACAGTTGAAGTACTTTTGGCTCGACATGCCCATGTGTCTGCTGATCTGATTCTTCAATGAAACAATTCACTGTCTGTTTCTGGAGGCATAATGAATGGAGAAGTTAGATCAATTATCCGAGAGTCTTCAGGATACACTCTGACAGATGATGAAAGGACTCTAATATGTAACTGAAATACCCTCTACCAAAATACTTACATTAAACGTTGGCTGATTACACACAGGTCTGAGCTATCTCAGACCTTCAGAACAGGAATTGAGTTGTTTTTCAATGAAAGCCAAACTTCTTAAAAGCTGGCTTCCCACTACAGAGCCTTTGTGTTGGGTAAATTAGCTTCAGGAAGAGAATAAAAATGAATTAAAACCATATGGAGATACTCTCCCTTTACCCCCCTTTCCCCTTTCCTTTCGCTATATGAATCCCCTCTGACTGACAGAGGCCAGTTCAGTATAACTTAGTCCAGTGTTTTTGTTTCCTAAAGTCTCAGTCTTGGGCTGAATCCATTAATAGGCTGCAGCTGATTTTAATCTAGATGAACTCAAGACTTCTCTCTTCTTTGGTTTTAAAAAGATTACAAATTACGTGTTATATAAATAGAGGGAAAAGAAGAACCAGAATGAGTAAAAAATCTGCTCTCCATTAGCTGACCTGCTGAATAAGACTATGATCCAAATAAAGATGAGAAATGAGAGATGTGGGGAGAAAAATACACAACTAAAAGCTCTAGTGATACTGCACCCAGACACACTAGTAAAAGGAGATGCAGTAATGTCTGATAGTGACCATTACTATTGTAACAACACAGAAGAGGTATATTAATGGGACTCCAAAAGTGATAAACCAGATGCCTCAAAGACTGTTCTGATGGTTTGCAGCACCCCTTCCCAGTTAAATTTAAAATCACTTTGATAGCGACTATGAGCTCTTTGCATCTCGATCTGTCTGGTAGCTAAGGTGGAAGAAGTTGGTCTTACACTAGCTCCTTGTATATATTCCTGAGTGTGAAAGAATGCCATGATACTCACATGGACTGATTCAAGTGGGACTTGAAAGTAGAGGTGCTGAACCTAGAGAGAGTTGCCTCAGATCACTGCTGAGGTAATTCTGGGTAGGAAGGGGATAGTTTGGTTTTTTTTTTTTTTTTTTTTTTTTTAATGCCAGCCTGGATTCCATGTCTGCTTTATTCCAGCTAGAACTCACAGTCACAGGACTGTGGATGGCTCAAGACTGCATGAATCCATAATTTTAAAAATATTTGCTGTAGGCTGCAAATGTGACACTCATTTTTACTGATGCTCAACCTCAGTGCTGATGCATTAAAAGTTTCCATGAAGAAGAACCTCATGAACAGATCATACATACCTGCTCCATTTAAAAATGGCCATTAAAAAATTTAAAAGTGTCTGAGCAGCAAAGCCAAACATGAAGGGACTATGAACAGCACAGGATTAGAGTGTAGATACTCACAAGAAAAACAAAATATTTTTCATAACCTAGGAGCAAAATTTTAAGTGAGATGTACTCACAAATAAAAGATCCTAAGAAGCTGGAGTCTCAATGTCACTATGATAACTTAAAAATTTCAAAATAGCATTTTATTTCATAGAGAATCCATTTCAGAAGTCCAGAAATGTTTTTCTCTACTTGTTAACGCTCTCATTCTGGGAATTGCACACATCTGTTTTACACAAACAGAGAGAGCATATACCTGTATAAAGTAAAAATCACAGCCTTGCCCTAAGAAGGAAATACAACAATTATATGGTAAAAGGGCTAGTAATCAATAATGAACAGTAAATGCAGAGAAACAGATGGACAGACAACGTAAGTGGAATTACATGGTTCTATCAGATTTACCTGAATACAACCCCTCATAATAAGTTTCAATTGCAATGATAAACGTGACCGGATTAAACCCAGTAAATTTTTCATTCCTTGCTAATGGGGCAAACGTAACTTGGAAGGAGTCTGTATGCAATCATTGGAGGTTTTATTTGTATAACTTTTCTGGAGTTTGACTATATTTGATTGCATGTGGGTGGCTGTGGGACGGGCGGACAGCTGGGTGAAAAACTATGACAAAAGGAATCTTGTCCCATTTCCTGCCTGTGCTTCATTCACTAATGAGCACTGCTCTGGGTCATTCTAAAGATTTCTTCATCTGTTGTTGTCTTGTCTGCAAAAGGGGCACCCCAGCAGTGGAGCTGTTGTCAGCTTGTCTTGAGAGTTTATTCTGCTGCCTCTCACCCTTGCAGCTGTGTGGGATTTTAAGTGCTTGGCTGTAAACAACTCCATACTTTGTGTTTCTTTTTGGATGACTTGAAGGCCAGTCTGAGGCCAGATGTATTTGCTGGTGTAATCTGTTTCTCATTTCTTCTAATAAATGCATATCTCAACAACTAATAAGAAAGTGAAATCAGGATTTATCTGTTGTCTTCCTCAGTGTGATTTGTGTTGGAAAGAGAATATTAATAAAACATAGTTAAGTCCTCAGTCTCTCCTTTCTCCCTGGAGTGCTTGAAACAGTCACTGAACATAGCCCTACAAATAAACAACCAGGCTGTTGAATTAGACTGATGCCATTAGACTCCTGCTGTAGCAACCAATATCCGTCTTGCTAACTTGTGGAAACAAAGCCATTTTGCTTCTTTAAGAAACACTGTTTTTCAGTAACACTGCCGCATTTAATCTTGTTTCTTTTGTCCGATCAGTCTACTTGAAAAAGTTTCTCCCTGATAACAGGTTTAGTCATTTTAGTAGGATTCTTTTATAAGAGGCTTCTACCTGTGCACAGACAGGTTTCAGCTTTCTCCCACTGCAAACTGTTCTGTTACCAAGTCCAGTCCATTAATGAGAAACCCCATTAAAGCAGCCACATAACGACTGCACCTCTCTTCCTGTGTCCAGGGTAGCTCCTGTTCTACATACTCTGCAAATTGAAATTATAATAGATAGACAGACACATATACAGATGGTCATAAAAACAGTTTCTATAAAGAAAGTCATAGGGTTGTCCTTTACTCAAGAAGCTTTTCAGAGAAATGCT
The DNA here is from genome assembly GCF_003031625.1 of Empidonax traillii. Taxonomy (NCBI): domain Eukaryota; kingdom Metazoa; phylum Chordata; class Aves; order Passeriformes; family Tyrannidae; genus Empidonax; species Empidonax traillii. Next base: position 417,972 of record NW_020955521.1, read on the forward strand.
CTAGTTTCATCCCAAAGGAGGTTTAGCCAAGCCCTCTAGCCCTGGGAAGGAAAGGAAACCCTTTCCACAGTGCTAGGCAGTTCTAATTACAGATGCATCAAACGGCACCTACTTTTATTGAGGCTAATTGTTCTCTGACAGTACTCAGAAGCTCATCTATTGTCTTCAACTGCACTAATCAGTGTTAATTACTCAGTCAGCCTCGCTAGCTCTGTTCAGCAAATGGGCCAGCAAAACCCTAAGTAAATGCTATTTCTTCTGTGCCTCTTCAGTTTTATTTTAACACCCAAGTATAAGAACTGTAACTGCATATGTAAGCCACTGTGACTGGCATAACTGAAGACAACTGTTTTAACTGGCAAGGAAGACACAATTTATTCTATTAAAACCACTCATGATGATATGTGAGAAGGAAAGACATCCTTTTAGCTTTTAAGAAACAAATAATTTCTAGGTTTAGTAATTAGGAAAACAAAACAAACGCAAAACATTTGTATTTTTTAAACTGAGTACACTTCTTGTGGCTTGACTAAAATGTGCAAATGTAATCTTGGAATTTTTTTCTTTAAAGAACCACCACACTTGAAGTTGCTAGTAACACAAAATAACTAAATATGGACAGAGTCATTCTGCTACTGGCCCATCTGGGTTTTCAGCATTTTACTGAGCTTTCACATCTACTATGTGAATTACAGATCAATCTGTTTTCAGAAGGCTACTTTGGTGGGTGGTCTGAGTTAATTTTCTTTCTTAATTTCATTTTCCAGAACATTCAGAGTTTTCTTTCCATTTTTTGTATTGAACTTAGTGCTTTCACAGCACCACAATACCAACAATGTAATATGGAGTACTTGTTCTATTTCTTCCTGTATTCAGCATAGTTTTACACACAAATTGATCATACACAAAACCACAAGAAGCATATCTAATTTGAGCTTGGCCCTAACTCTCCTGCCTTTAACAGTTTTGTATATAATTGACATACTATGACCCTTTAAAGAATATTTCTTACACTTGACCCTCTCAATAATTTCATGGGAGTCTCTCCGTTCTCTTTGCATTCTTATCAAATGCTTTCACCCTGACCAATCAACATGCCCTCAGATCATTTGCACTAAACAAAACAAAGCTATTTTATCTAATTAAAGTTCTTGCTTTGTCTAGAGTAATGTTGATAGAGACTTCAAAAAACATATTGTTGTGAGCACAATTAAATTGAGGGATTATGGAAATACACTCAAACATAAATGCGTGAAAGCGTCATTTTGTACATCATGCACCATGGTAACCTATGAATTAACAGGAAATCAATGCAGGGGTGCACCCTGAATGGGAAGATAAAGCTGATAAGTATTTGTGAGCTGCTTTTATTTTCTGTCCAAAATTTCAAAGCATCATATACGAGGAATGAATTCTATCAGAATCAAAATATGCATCCACATTTTTCAAAGATCATAACAACAGAGCAGTGCCTTTAATGGGATGCAAATCTGTTTCTCCAGAGTCTCTTGATATGCTGAGTTGGTACATGGAATAGATAAAGCCAGAGAAGACTAACGCACAGGCAGGCTAAGGAAACTTTCATGATGGCAAAGGGTATCTTTAAATCATAACCTGAGCTTAGCTGATGACACAATCATTGCCTGAGTCATCTGAAAATCTGAAACAATGGCTCTGAGCACGGTAAACTTAGTCATTCATCTGACAGTGTGTCAGCCTCATGACTTAAAGGATGAGGAGAGGGACAGCAGGGATTCTGCCACTTCAGCAGGCAACTCCAGGGTGGAGCATGAGCAGAATAGTACAGTAAGCCTGACTCAGTCTCTAGCAGATACATTCCTGATGTTTCAGCAACATGAGTGAACGTTGCACTCAGGACACCCAAAGCCTGTCACATTCAATAAGGAAATGGCATCTCTTACTGCTTCTAATGGTGAGCAACAATGCAGAGGAGGAATCAAATAGCAGAGAAGCAGAAAAGCAGAGGAACCAGGGTTTAAAAACAGGGTTTTAAAACCTCACACGACCTAAATAAATACTAGCACTGACATATCTGATTTGGGGCTGTCATGCAAGGGGAGCCTAGTCTTTAGATAAACAGTGTCCACCCTTAACCTCCTGAACTATCAATTTTCCTCGTTTAATACTGCAGAAAGGTTATGTTGCAGTGCCCTGTGCTTCCTCACATTTAAAGTTAGGGTAGCCAAGGGCAACAAAGACTCCTTCCTCTCCAGCCTGATAGCAGAGCTCTTCCTTCCTTTTGTTCACATGAAGAACAAACACTGAGTTGAACAATAACAGTGGATGCTTCATTATGATGCTCTCCTGGGCACGAAGCCTTGGTTAGCATTATCTTACCACTTGGTTTTGTTTTGAAGGAAACCCTGAATGGTCCCTTCAACTGCTGGTGTTTCAAGATCAACATTACCTCTACTTCCTCTGTTTTCAAGTTTCCTTATTTTACCAACACTATGTGGCACGATGAAAAAAAAAAAAAAAAAAGCCCCTCCAACGAACTGAGACTTGCCAGTCTGAGGCAAGCAGCAACAGAAGACCAATTAAAACTAGCTTTTCCCAAACCAGTTAAGCTACTGATTCTGAGCACTATGGAAAAAAAACCCCACCAAACCAAGAACAAAGAAACCCAAAACAACTTAATCCTTGGTAACTATTAAAGGAAGTGCACATGAGGAACACAGTTGAGGCCTGGAATATACTTTATTTGAAAACATCCAGGCATCTGTTCACACTTCCTGAAATCAACGCCAGCAGCAGATCACTCTCTGTCACATCTCCTACTTTATGGTCAAGAAGGCCTTTAGTAATTTAACAAAATCCATACCCTCTGATCTGGTACAGAGGGTGAACCCAATTTACCGCTTGTGCATTCCTGCAGACTTTTACTCTTGGACAAGTAATTGTTTCGGACAAGTTTACTACATTATTGCTCACTTTTCACACTTCGTTCACACAGGTGGACAAATTCTATGTCAGACTGACAGGCCTGTAGCCCCCCAGATTCTCCTTCTCGCTCTTCTTATAGATGGCTGTCACATTTGCCATTTTCCAGTCACTTTAGATCTCCCCTGTTGACCAGGACTGCTGGTAAATGATTGAAAATGTCTCAATGAGCTCTTCCGCCAGCTCTCTGAGTACTCCTGGGTGAATCCCATCATGCACTGTGGACTTGTGCAGCTCTAAGTCGGATAGCAGTTTGCTGATCATCTCCTTCTGGACTATGGAGGTAAAAGTTGTTTCAGTGGTGAGTGGGAAGAGGAACAATTTTGGGGCAAATAGCTTCATTCTCAGTCAAGGTTCTTTTTCCACCTTGAGTTTGCAGATTCAATTTATGTGCTAAAGTTTCCTGTACCTTTGAGTGATACAGCAGAAAGTGGTGTCGTTCCTGAGCCCAGATAGCAGGGACCAGCTTGAGGGACACCTTTTTCCCCATGTGTTCAGATGTGACAGTGGAATGTAGTTCATTCAACACTGAACAAAACTGGACTTGCTCTGATTTCTGTCCATCACTTAGGAACCTTTCCTAGGGCACGACAAGTCTTTCTAGTGAAAATCAAACAGTGCCTCGGGTGTCTGCCCATCCTTGCTACTGCTACTGTAGGTTGGAGACTACGGGTCAATTGTGTGACCACTCATTCTCCAGTTCAGCCTAACACACATTTGAGAGGAAAAAAGGGGAGTAAATGTGTTTTTCAAGGAAAAGAAAGTATTCTGAATAAAAGTTATCTTTGTTAAACTCCAATAAAGTCCTAACGAGTATTACTCAGTTGGAATGACTGAAGTGATAAGCAAGGGAACGAAGTTGTAGGGGAAGGAGGGCTGAAAGGCAAAGAAGAAACAACATACCTTTGAACTCTGCTGTGCACACCATGAGGCCCTGCCTCTGTATCAACTATGAAGGTGGCTAGGATCATATTACAGAACTATCAAATCTATGCTTTAACCATCCTGATTTAGCGGTTTTGGCTTCTGCTACCACATTAGAATACATTGGCTTGATTTTCAAAGGTAACAAGCACCTACAGCTCCCACTGCCTTTGGTGACAGCTGCAGCTCTAAAAATCAGTTTAAGATTTGCTTATTCAGAAGAACTGAAGGAAAATAAAAGGTCTGTTGTGTGAAATAGAAGAGCTTAAACACTGCTGATTGGTGGTATATGAGTCCCATCCCTTTTCAAATGAATTTCACTTCATGTTTTGTTTGGTTTTCCTGTTGATGTATCCTGCACCCTCCAGTGCTAAGCTGGTGGGATCCCACATACTTTTCCTGGCATGTGGTGTTTAAAATAAGAGACCTCAGCAATCGGATATCCTCAGCATTTCCAGCTATTGAACACAATCATGAGTGTTGTGATCCAATTTCAGAGCAGAAGAGGAAAGATATACAGTCATATTCTCCCTGTGCTGGTATGGGGCAGACAAAAGAAAACTAGGCAAACAGGATGTTCTGCTCCTCTGTGAACTTCAGCAAATGCCATGGCAGACAGGATACGGTCTACAGACTCACAGCTGCAATGAATGTGCCTGGCTGCCCAATACCTTGCTTCAGGTTCACTCACAGCACAAACACAGCACAAAGTAAAAGATGCAGTGTGCAGTTCCCACCCGACATGCCTCAAGACTGAAGTCCTTTGTCAAGCATATGCAGCCTGAAGGAGGAATGGGATGTTTTCTATATGTTCCTAAGCAAGGATCTCATTCTGAAATTCACTCAGAAATCTTTAGGAGTGCAATACTTGGTGTTCACAACTTCAGATACCAGCCTTGCTTATTCTAAGCCTATTCACTGAATAGTAAGACATATCTCAGCCAAGGTCTCCACAACAGCACACAGCACTCTATTCAGCCTACTTGATAGCACTCCAATATTCCCCAACATTTTCTAGAAACATCCCTCCTCACATCTCTGCTGTTACTTCTGGAAAGTGCACCTGCACAGGGCACTGTATGGGAGACTGTTTCCGTAATGGAAAAACTAGGAAGTTTAAATGGAAATGAGATTCAGTGGACAATAAAGCAAAATCTTTCCGACAGCAATATCTCTTCTTGAACTGTTAGTTGTAATATAATTTGCCTTTGCTTCCTCTTCATCCCTGCAGTTATACATGTGCTGCCTCACCTCCTTTGAAGCCAAAGGCAGACCCTCTAGGGTTATTCAGGTGGCAAACCAAGGAACATCCAGGCTCTAGCAAATTACTGACTAAAGTTGTTGCTACTTTCATCTCTATAATCCCTGGTTAACTTATTCTGGCCCTAAAATTTTATCTCACAATTTTTTCAGGGGTCTTCACAAAACTGAATGACAAAGGACAAGATTCTGGTTTCATTGAGGAGCAGTGATAAAGTTCAAAGGAACACTGCAGAAAATACTTCACAGTAGCAGCCCAATATTATTAATTTTAGGGAATGACTGTAATGAAAAAAAGCTTTTGAAGTAAACTGTTTGCTGAGAGGGTTTATCATGTCTGTTTCTATTAAAATGCTATATATTCCTATTTCATCTTATCCAGACAGACTTAAGGTTATATGAGAAGATCATTTAAATCTGTGATTACTTCAGTTTCAAAGACAGGGCAAGTCAACACATTAGATGCAAGTCAACACACAGAGATACCCGAGGTTGTTCTGGGTGTGTTAATTCTGGAAACAGAGAAAGTTTCAAAGAAAACAGTACTGGGACCAAAGCAGTGGAAGCCCTATTTGTAAAGCATTATCCCTGTGTTAGTACATTCTCCCTCAGGCAAGGTTTCTAGTTTAGATGAAGTGCTATTCAAGTTTGCTTGTCTACACAGAATTGCACTCTGGAGACTTCCAGGTTTAGACTGTAGGCAACTGTAGGATCTCCATAGTACTCTCCCCTCCCCAGCACAGGGAACAATAAATTGTCCCTTTGGCAAACAGGCTGTACAGTCAGAGATTTTACAAGATTTTAACATGGAGAATACATGAATACCTACAGCTAAAGAAAAGCTGAATTTATTACCAAGGTTAAGTCATTTGGGTCATAGTCCTCTATTGTTAATTACCATTTCACAAGATCAAATGACGGTAGTGATGGCGTCACCAAATATGCTAGTGGAGAAGCCAGAACAGACATAACTTTTGAGGATAACAAAAGAAAACTAGTTGTGCCTACACGAGAAAGGAATAAATCACAGTGAGACCTAATTGCCTTTTACTTTCATAAGCTGCACACAAAAGCACGAGACTTTACTCTGGCTGAAAAACATGTTTTTGAACAGAATTTTTTTTGGCTTCCTATTCACGACTGTGTTCACTTAAGAACATTAAGTCCATTTTAGGTACATTTGACCTTATTCAACAAATCTGTAGCTTGAAAGACGTAACAGCTACATTAAATCCCGGCAATTACTAGTAGAGTCTTGGTATTTTATTACAATGTTCAGTTCCCAGAACAATATATTGTCACAAATCACAGATAGTACCTCTAATCAACAGACAATTTCAGTCCTTATGTTAATAGTCTTTTAGAAAAAAGGCCATTTGCTTTAGCACTATGTTGAAAACCCAGGGGAGCAACCCACTTTGATCAGGAATTCATTAGAGAGCCTGGCAAGGAGCTTTCTCTGAAGTGAGATCATTTTGTCCCAGGAAGCCTATGCCAGCCCTCAGAAGAGAGGAACAGATTTACACTCTTCAGCTCATTGTTTTAACAACACTGGATTAAAAGAAATTAGTCTTGTTTCACACTTGTGTAAATGAGAACAGATTTGACCCACTGCTTGCACTAAGGTTTTTTGCATATTACATTTAGTAGAACTTCAGACAAATGAGATGCTGGCACTTCAGTTGCACTCTATCAAAGCATTTAGGGACATGTTTGGCTTTCAGTGCAAGGCAGCAGTACTGCATCTTCAGTATCTCTATAAGCATCTTCAGAAATGAGCAGGTAATTCAAGACATTGTGCTAAACTGGATTTATCCACCAAAATATCCTCTCACAAGTTAAGCTCACAGCAAAAAGTATGGCCAGAAGCTTTACTAATCTGCTATCTACTATGCTACTATATGAAAGTTCATGTTTGCAGACAGAAGCATTTAATTTTATTGAAATGGCAGTTTATTTTGTTTATACTGGTCTAAACCCAAGATGCCTCTAGTTTTCCTTCACCATTAGAATCTTTTCCTTCCCCCTCTCTTCATTAACATTTTTAGTTGGTTCTGCATCTGTGCTTTGTTTCTCTGACCTCCTTCATTTGATAGCCACGGAGTTTGGCTACTCTAGCAAGGCTTTGCCAATGCTGCTGCAGAGCAGTTCCCACAAAGCCATCCAGTGAAGACACCCTCACCCAAGCAAACACCATTCCTAGGTCAGGTTTAGTAACCCATTCCTCAAAATGCCATCAGCTGTTCGAACAAAAGGACATTTCCATTGATGTCAGCTACATCTGTACAGGAGATGTTGCTGTCACTGGGATGATGGGAGTTTTATTTTTTTCATATGCCTTACTGCCAGGATAGGCCTAACCTGACTGATAGTGCTTTTTTGCTCCCATTATTACTAACCTGTTAGAAATAGCATGAGACTTTCAGTGTCCTGTGGGGAATACAGCAAAAACAGTTCCACCCTACAGAGATCCTAACAATGATCAGTTCATCTTTATGCCTCCAATAGAGCTGGAAATCACCAGTGACACTGCAAATCTGTTACCATCTCAATAGCAATGCACAACTCTATTCCCATTAATCTGTCTTCCACCCATTCACACATCAAGTACAACCCTGCTTCATTTTACAGGTTATATCCATATTGCTTCAGACAAAGGTCACTTTATAGTTACAGTTCTTCAATAGAATAAAAGCTTTTGATGCAGTAAATAATTGTCTTTTACTGTTCAAACCCATACAATACAATACAAATAATGCTGCCCTTTCTTTCAGAATCCCCTTTCCACCTCACTACTCGATTCTTTACAAAATAAAATGAGGCACTTTTCACTTGCTTCAGCCACATAAATTACTTACAGCACTTTGGAGACAGTTTGCCATGCTGCACCACAAACCCAGACCCTATGCCATTTTGAGATCAAAATGAGCCTCTTTATTACTTTAGGGACAAATGAAACTAATGCACCAAGGTTTCCCTAGTTTTAGCTGTTACTAGAACTTTTCCCTTAGTACTGTGAAACCTAGGAAACTCTCTTTTAAGTGCCAAATTCTTTTGTTTCTACTTATCAGAAGCTACCTACCTCAATAAGACATTACATGGAAGGTGAGCACGTTTGTGTTCGGACAGATTGTGCGCAGTGGAAAAGAGAGCAGGAGAAAGGGTGGAATAATCAACTAAGTAATCATCCCATCCTGTGGCACAAACCCCAAACTCTTCCCTTTAGCAATACAAGGCATTCCGTCCTTCCTAGGAGTAGTGAGGAGAGCCAGTCAGCGTGACACACAAAAGTTTTGGGGTTATATTTGCAGAGTTGTAACTTTCTTTCAAAAAGAAGAGTAAAACATAGCAAGAGAAATCATAATGCCAAGTACACTCACGAAAAATAGCAACCATTTAAGAGCAACAGAGCTTTTATTTAGCATTGAAGGCCATGAAAAGAACTGAGGCTAAAAGCTGAAGGCAGACAAATTCTAATACAGAACAAGTGTTTAGCAGTAAGATAGCTAAAACTTGAAAACACTATCAAGGCAAACTAGGAACTCACATTTCTTGATGTCTTCAAACAAAAGTGAGTGTCTTTCTAAAAGACACGATTCAGTGTAATGTAAGCTACCAGGTAGCTGAAAGAAACATATGATACATGGGAGGTCAGTTTGGATAAACTGCTCATTCTACCTATCTTAAAACCCTATGAAAAGAAATCACTACTTGAAAGCAAGTTCTAGCTCACTAATATAATTTGCCTTATGTTTTCAGCGCTTCTGAGTTTTTTCAGTGAAGAGCGATGTTAATTACTTAGTTAAAGCATTAGTGAAAAGTCTTTACTAGACTCTTCAGTTGGCAAGCAGCCACCGTGTTCCCTGTCTTCTTTCACAACACCATCCTCTTAGTAACAGAAGGCATTTACTTAAGTAAGATGGAATGAGACTTCCACAAACAGCAGAGTTATCAGTTGCTATTAGCTAGGCTTGTTGCTAGCTTGTATTTATGCCCCAGAACACCGCTGCTTCTAAAGCTAGACTCAGATAATCACCCACAGAATATAGATTAAAATTGACATCAGTTTATTCAGCCTATGTTTTTTGCATATGTGTGTGCAAGGCTAAGTGGCGTCTTGTAGTTCAGCTGACCTAACCCAGTATGTGCTACATTCAACTTCAACAAAACTACAACCAGGCAAGAACAGCTCAGAATCTCTTCTGACTGGTACACTAGGAACAGAATTACCAGCTAATAATTTCCAATCAAATCAGAAATTATATCACTGCCAATGAGAAAAATAATTTTATGACTTGCACTCTTAATTAATCTGTAGCTTTTTTATTGTTATTTTTCTTTTTGACAGTAAAACTGCACTCACTTTAACTGGCATATTGAAATAGGGAAGCAACAGCAAGTCCTTAAACAGCATACACAAGTTGACAGTTAAACTTCAAATATTTTGCAGTGCTTGGATCCAGGTTTCTGCCTCTTTGTCTAAGATCGCTGCAAAATAGAGATCTGCTGTCAGACTATATTCTGCACTCACAATTAGGTTTATTACAGAGTGTCACTGTACAGCAAGGCAGTACATGACATGACATTGTATTGCAATGTAAAGGCAATTGAGGGATATTTTTGGGTTTGCAGTCCACTCCCTCCATAGCACAGAGCATATTGAAGCAAGAAAAGGAGGAGACTCAAGAGTTTCCTTGCTAAATCTCTGACTTGCTTTTGAATCATCAAATTTAATTTCTTTAGCCTGAAAGTGGAAATAAAAGAGTGAGTGAGTAAATGGATTCTCTTCATCCCTGAACACTTAAAGTTTATAAAATCAAAGAAGTTTTCTCCATGGCACCCTTAGGCAGCAGGGAGATCTCCTCTGACAATAAAAAAGAAGCAGTTCTGCCTTCACTAGAGTCTCCTCCAAAAACTTCTATGCTTGCACAGGCCATGAGATGCAAAGATACCAGGGAAACAGAACAGCGATTTACACTGACAAAGAGGATTTTGATACACTCCTCCAAATGGGGCAGCATTACCATCTTAATAGCCTTTTGCTCTCAGCCCTCTTCCTGAGGACGCTGGAGATTTTTGCGAATGGAGAACAGTTCCGCTTCTCATTTTAACTGCAACAATAGCAGAAGGGCTCCTTAAACTGCATCAAATAGCAGTCTGTGAAATCCCTAACTAGCCGCACTGCCTCTCCTGCCGTTTTATTATCCTCCAGTCCACAGAACAAAGAGAGGGAGAACTACTCTTTTTTTTTTTTTTTTTTTTAGGCTATTCCACACATCCTAATCCCTCAGAGGTGGCAATGGAAATTGCTTGTGGAACTGTTAAATCACACTTTCACTTTGTCTTTCATTCCCCATTCACCCTCGCTAATCAAGGAGCTTCCAGCCACATTTTCCGATATCAATTTGTTTATGGCCTATTGGTTAATGGTCCCGGGATGGGACCCCCTGAGTAAAAAGAAAGAATCCTGGGCACTTCAGCCAGCTGCTGCTTCTCACCAGTTCCCACACCCATCCACTTGTTCCCATCAGCCACACTGAATGTGCTCACCTCCTGACACCAACTGAATTAAACAACAAAGCCTGAATGGGAGAGTTGCCTTTGCAGTCAGGCTGTGGGACAGATTCCACTTGTTACTGCTACATGATGTTTCTTAAGCAGCAATGCAGAGATATTCCCTCACTGGTTGATCCATGGCCAGTTACCTGACTGTCATCTTGCCTTGTATCCAGTTTCTCTGTGGAAGGAAGCACCAACTACAACTCTCAGGAAAACTCCAGCTTCTCTTGCACAAGGCAGCCTGGTGCCACTTTCTGCATCTAATCCAAGCCAGCCATTTCCTGGTGATTTGCTCACTTCCTTTTTCCACAGAAATAATGATCACTGAAATGCGGGATGAGAACATGCAGTGTTTACTTTGCACAAGCCAGGGAGATGGCTCGCATGTAAGTGCTTACAAGTCTCTGTAAAACTGTCTGGGGCACATTATCAGGGGAACCATGCCCTTCCTTGCTACCGATGCTGGAGAAAAATACCTGAAGTAGAAACATAATGGTGTAGTCAAAGTAATAAAAGGCTTATACAAAGACAAGCTTCTAGCTGTCTTTCAAAATGTACAAAGAATGCCTGATACTGAGATATTATTTACTTAAAGAAACTGGTATCTCACTTGTCTTTAGAAAAATGGCAAATGATGTTTTAAATTTACCCTCCAGAAATATACAGATATAGGGAAATCAGCAATCGTCACACTCCTAATACAGTGAAATCCTTCTATCAGAGAATGCTGTTCCATCATCATTAAGTGTAAACAGGCCCATTTGTTCTTTAAAGGTAGGGTTCAGTCCTGGTAAAGCTATACTCATGGCTCACAGAAAAGAACTGAAAAAAATAAACATCCTCTCTGAACAAATGTTCTCTGTTTCTGAAATGGGAAAACTTTCTTTCCCAAAGTTTCACTACATTAGTGCCTGAGGACAGAGAAGGAAATTGATTTTTTTTATAATGATGAGAAACATCTATGTAACCCAGAAGACATCCACAGAAGACATCCAAGATAGAAAAGTAGCTTATCTTCAGCCCTACACTGAAACAAAACATGTCAAGACCAACTTTTGTATGTAATCTCAGTTAAAACTAATAACACTTTTTTTCTAGTTCTTACAGACTTCTACAATTACTGCTACCAAGTAAGGCAGATCAAATGCCCAAAATGCTAAGAATACACTGAGTATAGGATCCAAAAGCTTAGAAACACCAAATGGCCCCCTCTCCCCATTATCATTATGTAGACGTATCAATAGAAACAAAAACACACCACAAAACACTTTTGCTTCTTTTGTTTTCTGACATTTTGCATCACCTGAGATGTAATCACATTGAGTCATTAGGAAATATAAATGTCACTGGTATGGTACAGCCTGTTTGAAGGTGAAAAACGTGCAATCAGAAAGAACTGTTCACATCCTTTAAAATGTCCATAGTCACTCATGGGATCAGTGATTCCCAATCACTGGAACCTGAGAAACAGCTATACTCACTTTTCTTACTGCCATGGCTGCATATCACACAGTCTCTTCTGAACAAAAGCTAACAGGCACTGACTAGTTTTATTTAGTCTGTTAAACTGACATAGCAATAAGGAGCCAGGCTGCGTATCAACAGACAGCAACTCAACAAAATTGATCCATCAATGTCTGTCAAAAAGTAAGGATATTTATTGGAATAAATGGGGAAAAGAAAGGAAGAGCTGAACTTCTTTCTTTGCTGTGGTGTGAAAGTATGTGATTTAGGGCACGGCCACAAGGAATCCTAGTTCCTTGCCATCATGGTGGTAATATCCAGCTTCTCAGTGTACTACTTCATATCCTAGAGAATCTGAGGATTATTTAAGACCATGGGGCATTAGCATTAAAATGATTACAAATATAGAAAACAGATAATAATTTCCTGTATTTTTACTGATGTCAAGTTACTTGCTAAAGAAAAGACATTTATTAGAGCAGGTTATTCATGATAGATGGGTATGTTTTTCCCGAAGAAATCTATCCCATAGGACCAATGTTACCAGAACCATTCCACTTTACCTTGAAGGAAAACAGGGAGCCTCCATTAATAATTTCAGGGCCCATTCCTAGATCCATGGGAATATGCAAAAACTTAATTTAGCGTAACCCAAGACAAATCAGTAAATGCAGCACAAGGCTGCCCTTGTCAACCAGACTGTTTAAATGTGTGGGGCTTTAATTAGGCATAAATAGCAACATTTTCAACAATAGTTGCTGTTATCTACATTCAGTATGCTTAAAATACTAATTAAAAAGTCAAAACAAGCAATGCTCTCGTCTTACCCTGAAGAACCAAGCCTGATTTCTCAATGGTGTAGAAAAAAGCGGAGAATGGAGCAACAGGTGATTTAGCAATCAGGAGCTGCAAAACAAACATAACATATAAGCACACATATTTATAACACACCAATCAAAGTTTAAATCTGTAAAACAATCTCACCATATTTAACTTCCAGAAGTAGTAAAGCATGCTTCAGAAATAACATTGTAGTTATTGATCTAGCCCTGTCACTTCTAAGTAATTGAGGTCTTCTCATACACATATATAGACCATACTACAATTTTAAAAGGATCCATAGGTCTTAAACAAACACTGCCATGAGAGCAGTAAATGTTGCTTGTCTTACTGACATCCTGTTAAGCTTAATTGTTTCTGCTGGTTGAGGCTGTTGCACTCAGAGACAATTTTGAGCAAAGCTGCTACAGCCACCGTGTATGGCAATTTTTAATTGCCATTAGCTGTTCCACAGATATGCTCCCTTGGCTTCTCCAAGAACTCCACCCATTGTCTTCCTCCAAATCCTGGAAGCAACATGTCCACCCATGAGTCTACCACACTAAAGATGGCAACATGCCATTGCAAGTATCTGGATGTCCTCTCTTGCAAAGGGTTATTGACCAAGTGAAGCTTTATCCAAGGATTGTGTCTTTGGAATATCAAAACAGGAACTGGAATTCCCTTGCAGAGTATAGCACAATTGAATTTAGCTTGGCATTAGATTGTATTGGCCCTCCACAGTCAGGACAGAAATAGCCCAAGCTCCCTGGCTCCACTACAGAAGAACCATCCTCTGTGGAAGACGAACTGCAGCAGAGCTCTGGAGACAAATGGGCTTGTTGGCAGGGTAGGGAAGGTGGGACCTGCAAGTGGCAAACTCAGACAAATGTGCCAGGTTTTATTGCTTGTCTGTTTCATTTTTGCTCATTGCCAAGAACTCCTCTCTCACAGGCTGCCTTTAAATAATAATCCCCATTCTGTTACATGAACCTACATGTAAGTGACATTTTAAGGATAGATTTAATACATTCTGCCCAGAGTGTGATCAGCACAAACACTGATCTGCTGTGCCTGTGTGGCTCTGCAAAAGCTGCTGACAGCAGTGGTTGAAGCAGAGAACGTGCTGTTGCTTTGCCTCTGGTGTAGAGATGCTGAACAAATCTGAAACATGGTTCTTGCTCACCTCTTTAACAGCTAGAAAAGGATGATGTCTGGAAACCAGCCCTCCCAGCAGTACCCTGGGAGAGTCTTCCTGCCCTGAGGACATGGTTTGGGTAAACAGTTCCCTTCAGCTCACGCTGACCTTCAGCAGGGATCTGAAGAGATCCTCTCAGTTGAGCCTGAGCTGAGGACACAGAGCTGACCTGTTGGCTTTCTTTCAGTGCACTGATTTCATCTATCCCATCTGTGGGGCTTGTTGAGCAGCATGCTGCGGAACCATCACACACCTCAGTCTCTCAATTTCCAAAGCCCTGTCAGGTAACTGCACTCTCACAGTCCACACTCACAGTCCACAATAGGCAGCCCTCTGTCAGATACATTCAAGTACAGATTTCTTGTAACTACAGACAGTAACAATCTCATTTTTAGAGCTCCTAGCAGATCCTGCTGGTTTCAAATGAAGTAAAAAGAACCCCCATTATTTCCAAAGGTCATGCCCTAATTCTGCCAGACATTCAAGCATTAGTAAGGGTCACTGCATATGAATTTTAGTTGGTGGTGCCTAAAAATTAGTGGGGAAACACTGAGCAGGTTTTACAAAATCCAAGAGAGACTACAGGAAAGCAACAATTTCGTTCTCACCCAAACTGCTTACATTTCCCTGCAAAGTCAGACAGTACTGAATCACTTCACAGACATACAGGACTGGGACATTTATTCCTAAGAGTAAGAATAACAATATCAAGCACAAGAAGTTTGAGCTCTGCAGTATCTTTAAGTATCCAGAGGATTTGGTAGCAAATCCTGCTGTAGCATCACAGCTCATGTGACTTTCCTGTAGCACTTTAAATGCTAAGGGTGTCTGCAGAGTAGGTAGGTTTCATTTGTATTTGTACATAATCTGCAGACAGGATCACGCTTAGATGCTTAGTCTTGCAACTCTTTCTCATCTGATTCTGATACAGGTTGAATAAACAAAATCCTCATATCTGGTTCTTCAAATGTTACCATTATTACCCATAGCTAGCTAACGATTTTATGGTTTTCAGCATTTAAACCAAACATAATCTCCCTTCTTCTTTGAATATGAAAAATAAAGACAGGTATGTAAAGACCACAAATCTATCCAGAAAACATCAGACCAGTTCAAATGTCAATGTTTTCCTTTCAGCCATACGAAGATGGCAAAACCACCTCAGGATGTGACTTGAATACCCCAAGCAGGAAAACTGCTGTGGTTGCATTCTCCTCTCTTCCATGTTAATTACCATTCTCTCTGGGATGATCTTCTGGAGAAAAGAGAGGTACATCACATCCTGCATCCCTGATGCACCCTGACAAAACCCAAATTCTCTTGCCTGTCATTATCCCCAGAGCCAGCACTTCCCACTAGCACAGCAGGAGGGGGACTCTGCCAGGAGGAAAAAAGAGTCGAGTGCCTCCAGGTGCTTTGCGCGCTCCTCACCTCTGAAAACACGAGAGGGAGTATGGGTGGAAAAACTGTCCAAACTCTCAGGTAGAATCTCCCACGACAGATGGATGTTTAATTGGAAAGATACAAAGTGAAACAGTTACAAATCTGATGTCTGAGGTAAAATTTTTGGCATTCTATGCGCTAACATGCACATAAATACTAACCTACATGTGCACTAGGCACAGTTACACATGTACATGGATAGGCATTCAAATAACCCTATGTACATTCTGTTGCTGCATTTTTATGCAGTTACATTATGTGCATAACTAAGTATAGCAACAAAAAAAATACGATAAATCACATTCTTTCAGCAGCACATCATAGGGCCCTTCTCAGAGGCTGCTGCCTTTCACAAATGCACAGCTATATCTGAGGCTCTGAATTGGCTTCCTTCTTAGTGATACAGGAACAGTTGAGCATATTCAAAGGTATTGCTTCATTCTGAATGTTTGCTTACTGAGAAAAAAGAACCTTTAAAGTACGATTGCGTATTTCAGAACCAGATAGAGCACAGAGAATTCTTTTTTACAACACCAAACTCTACAGTAATATAACATTTTAAAAAAAGAAGTAAATATGTATTTAGATTTGTTTTTCCACCAAAGAGAAAAAACTGTAAAAGGTCATTTCAAGCCATCCTCTAGTTGGAATAGTCAACACAAAGTACGTTCTTACATATAGACAAGGAACTCATAAAGCATAGACGGAAATATCAAAAAAAAAAGGAAATTATGTTTTGAAGGACAGGAAGCGGAGGTATAAAGGAAGAATCACCAAAAATCAAGGTAATGTTGACCGTGGAAAGGTTATTAACAATATTAAAAAGGAAATAAAAGTTGAAGTTATCATGAAATTACACTGGATAGTGATTAAATGGATTCTAGATATAGCTGAAGAAATAATCAGTTTTCTACAAGTAGGACGATACTGGAAAAGAAGAAAAGGAACATAATGGGAATTATCTATATCACATAGATACAAAAATAACAAATGAATGGAAAGAAAATTCCAGGAGCTTAGCACATTCAGCAGAAAGTAGATAATCTCTATCAGAAAAACACTGCAAGAATCAGCATATGAATCTAGGTTTGATAGCTAGTATTTGTCATGTGTCTATGAACAACCCCAGCTCCCTCAGCCTCTCCTCAGAGGATTTGTATTCAAGTCCCTTCACCAGCCTGGCTGCTCTTCTCTGGACCTGCTCCAGTACCTCAATATCCTTCCTGAACTGAGGGGCACAGAACTGGACACAGTACTCCATGAGGATGGTGAGGGCAAGCTGGATGAGGAGTGGCTGAGATCAGACACTTGGCTTGTTCAGCCTGGAGGAGACCTCATTGCAGTCTACAACTTCCTGTAAGGGAAGTGGAGGGGAGGGTATCGATCTCTTCTCTCTGGTGACCAGTGACAGGACCCAAGGGAAAGGTCTAAAGTTGTGTCAGGGATATTGGATATTAGTTGGATATTAGAAAAAAGTTCTTCACCCAGAGGGTGGCTGGGCACTGGAACAGGCTCCCCAGGGAAGAGGTCACAGCACCAAGCCTGACAGAGTTCAAGAAGCATTTGGACAACACTTCAGGCCAGGAGTTGGACTCGATGATCCTTGTGAGTCCTTTCCAACTCAGGATATTCTATTATTCTATCTACTAAAGACTTGGAAAACAGGGTAAAACAAAACATGGATGTCATGTCAGACATACCTGATATCCTCCTTTGATTTTTTTTAGCAATCTCATCTAAATTTGAACTCATCTCTTTGGATGTCTGTACAGCTTTCAACACTGCTAAATGGGAACTGATAATGAACAAAACAAGCAGAAGCACTGAAGCTGTATGATAAAAAGGGAAACAGTCAGTTATTGAAAAGAAGACACTTCTGCGTATATTAGTACCTCATAAGATTATTGACCCATAAGGTTATGTTGCCAAGACAGTGGTAGATCCAGTTGTACAGCACACCATCACATACACCTGGGAAAACCAGGGATATGTGGGTGTTTCTGTACAAGCCACCAGGAAGTCTTAATCTGGAAGATGAGATGCCACTAGAAAAAAGTTAGCTCAGGGAATCTAGCAAAAATGGAGGCTGACTGTATCTATGTGTGTAAATGAATGGGGAGAGGGAAAATGAGAGAATGGAGCAGGAAGAAAGAAAAATGTTTCTCACACTGACAACACTGGCAGAAGAACAAACATGCAGCCATGAAGACATTTTGGCTGGAAATTTTTAAGAACATAACCATCAGTAAAGTGAGATTCTGGTAGAGAACTCAGCTCAAAGAAGCAAAGCTAAAAACGTTAATCTTTGTCAGAATAAAATATTTATGAAAGGGATATCAAGGAGTGCCTAAGGTGCATTGCATGATCTATTATTAAGTCTCTCAAGTCCTATATCTTTTATGTTGATAGAACTGACAGAGTTGAAAACAGTACATACTAACAATGTCCTTTGACGGTTCACATGCAACTAAGGATCTTTTGCGGTGAATAAACTAAAAAAAAGTTGCTGTTTCTTAAATACAGAATTTGTAATTTACAATCTTCTCCTCTGCTCCTTTCCTTAAGATTCCAAGCAGCCACCTGATGATGTGGAGAACAGGAGGGGTCTTCCAGGATAATACTGAAGCAGACAACACAGACAGAACAGGCTTTTCTACAACTCACATATGTTTAACTGTATGTCTTGATTCAATTCACACCTGGCCAAAAACTGGAGAGAGTACAGAAAGGTATATTATCTGGACATGGATCTGAATCAGAATTCTTTAATAACAAGCTGAAACACAAACATTTTTCCACAATCTTATTTTTCAAAACTTAAGATCAAGAACCTAAATTTTCAGTTCAACATAAAAGATTTCCTTGATTCCTTTTTCGCTTGAGGAAAAGAAAGGAGAAGCCCACTAATGTTCTTGATGTATGTAAAGGAATTTCTGCTGTTTCCTAGCCAGATAAGCAAAACATACACCTTTAGTGATAAGCGCTATTTAGTCACAGAATCAAAGATGAAATATAGACCTCATCAGACATTTTTTCCTATGAACACTTCAGTGCAGTCAAAATTTGCACCAAAAGTAGTATTTTGAGATGAGTAAACAGTAATGGTACGTAATAATCTATAGAAATTAACAGGCATATTGATTACAAAATTATTTTTAAATAGTGAAATTAATAGAAAATAGACATAGAAAATTAATGAAACAATACTGAGTCTTTCTAATTCATCCTATGTACAATACTTTTGGAATGTTATCCGTGGGCAACCCATGAACTTCTGGAATGGAATGTAAAATCCAGATACAGTTATTCTTACACTGCTGTCCCTACAAAATGAGAATGATAGAGATGGATGAGAAAAGTTAAAATCAAGGCAATTTCAAGTTTTGCCAAGTCCTACCTCTACAAAATGTTGAAAACTTAGTTTCCTTTCTTTCATTTCTAGCATCACATTTCCCTGTCAAGTTGTTTGTAATAATTATCTATTATTTGACAACAATGGAGAATAAACATTAAAGAACTGAAATATTATTTCTGCCATGAGGCATGTTAAGAATACAAAGGTGCTATGAAAGACGAAATATTTCACCTTGATAAAAAGTGAATAGAAACTGGATAGATGCCATTAGATTAGATATAGGAAGATGAATGAGAGACAGGCAGAACAATTGAGAAACAAAAGGCTTGGACAGAATTGATGATGACAGCAGAAAAATTCTACATTAAAGTTTGCTTTTTAATTAGGAAAAGCATTTTTATTAACACAATTTATTGTTTATAGGCTTTATGGAAGAGATGAATCACAGAAAATGATTGCTGAAGCCCAGCAGAAAATTCTAATTATTGGTACAACATCCCCTGTCAATAGCATGGAAAGTGATGAATTGGAAAGTGTATTGGATGAACTTTCAGAAATAGTCTGATTCCAGAAATCAAGCCAATGTCCTACCAAAAAAAAAAAAAAAAAAAAAAAAAAAAAAAAAAAAAAAAAAAAAAAAAAAAAAAAAAAAAAAAAAAGTAAGGAAGATGAAAGAGTCTTATATCAAATCAGTTACGAAAACGCCACAATGATAAACTACCAAACAGTGAAATAATAAGATAATTTTGACTGAGCTATGAGCTCTCACATGATAAAAAAAAAAAAAATTATTTTACACTGGAAAACTAATTACTTCAGCAACACCAATGGACTAAGATATTTCAGTGAAATACTTGAGAAAATCAGCTGTATTACCTTTTAATACATCATTTCCATTTAGACTGGAATGACAATCAGTGTCATCTCTATTTTTTTGCAGAGACTATTACACAAAATTGGTTCTTAGCAATGACTGAGGAACATGAACAAAGCTATCTGAAGACTCTTTTAAGGTATATCAGCTTCTTATCAGTGAATGAGTTATTTTTATTTTGTTCTGTGTCAAGTCTTTCCCTACCTTTCCTTTTCTCCTACTATTCTCATTTCTTGTACTGACATGCACTAAGGACAGAACAAAAAACAAACTCACATTTACAGTCAACATATATATTTTGTAATTCAGATCTACAGACTGAATACAAGAGACCTGTGAAGGGAGTCTGGCTCTCATTACGCTGGCGGCCCTTACTGAAACAACAGTGGCTTGCTTGGATATTTCGCTAATTCGTATTGTTTTCCTATTGCATAAACAAGCATTGCTAATAGTTGCTGCATTTCAGGAGAACTCTTCAGTTACACTCAGAAGAGCATAGCTGAGAACTGAGAAGGCAGCCTACACCATCGATGGCATCACTCAACAGGGAAAAGACTATATCTCACAGTTTGATTAGACTCATGTACTAATAAAATCAGTGCTAAGCTAAACAAAGCTTTCCCATAATTGTGCCAAATTGACTGGGTGGACAATCTTCATGCCAGAATTTCCCTTCTTAATGTAGATTAGAAGTATTGTTTTTTCAGCTGCAACAGAACCCAGGAAAAACCCAGTAAGGAAAACATCAAAGTTGATTTTGCATCAGATATCCCAGCAGACTTCATAATTGTTTTTTCTGCCCTCCCTTCTGCTTTTTCTTGGGCCCAATGTACAGGAATTTGATATATTCTAGAAATTAAAGCAGCAGTCCTTATTCTGAAGATCATTTACTTTTGAGCAGGAGCTATGACCTAGTTCCCAGGGCCAGCTCTCTTTCTCAATCCCAGAGCTCATGCTGCTTCCAGCCCACCAGAAAGGTACCCAAGGAGAGAATGAAGAATTCCCTAATGGGCACAAATGCTGCAGTGGCATCAAGGCTTCTCAAAGCACTGTACCAGTTGTTCCCTGCTCCCTTTTCACACTGAAGCATCCTTCAGGGCAATGGGATGGTTGTTTACAAGGTAGAAGAAAAACGGTTGTGTTTTCTGCCGAGTCTTACCAAACACTAGTGCTCATGAGACCTTGGAGCATTCTGAAGCTTCAGTCTCACAACAGGTTCTGATTTGACTTGGGAGATAAATGCCCCTTGCTGCAGAAATAAAAAGTGACCCTATTACCTTTCCATTGTTCTGATGAAAAAAAAAAGTAGTTTAGGTTCTCATGCAATCATTTACTAAGCTTGCAAGATATACCTATAAACAATTTACTGATCACTGACTGCAAATGATTCTTGGGATAACAATATTTTGCTTAGATGTGGTACTTAATCTATAGATTTTAAAAAGGTTTTACAAGAGTGGAGAAAAAAATAACTCCATTATGCATTTGTGTAAACTGAAGTTGAGAAATACAGTCCTAAAGATTTTATAGCTGATATCAGTACCAAAATCCAAATAATATGCTATCAAATCACATTGCCTTAAAAGTAAATCCCTTAGAGCTTGTTTGACTTCATCAGGGCCTTGTGTTTTCCTATGAAAACAATTATTCCCTGCTTTGCAACTTTGTCCAAATCCAGTTGCAAGGAATTGCAAGGAAAAGCTTTTTATGCAGAAATTTTCGCCATTCAAGCAGAAGAAAGCTCAGCCACTCGAGCAGTACTGTCTGCACCTGTATGCTTGTCAGTAAGAAAGGCTACAGGCTGGGCAGGCTATGCATTTATTGGGAATAGAGGTAAAACAGACAGATTGAGGGAAAAAAGATACATGCAGTCATTCTTCAGCCTTCTTAAACATCTAGACCCCACACATGTATTCTCCCTTAAAAAAAAAATTGGTGGATTGAAACGGAAAGCCTAAGATGTCTTGAGCACTAGGGAGTAAACTATGAGAAGTGGTGCTACATTCCCCAGTACTGGTAGTAGATGTGGAGTCCCTACTGCTTTTGTTCATGTGAAAAAAACAAAACAAAATAATACAAACAAACAAACAGTCACCATTTGGATTAAAATGATTTCCTAGGAAACTATAATTTCATTTGTGCCATGCACAGCACCCGAGAGATGTGGTTCTCTGGAGTCCAGCTGTTTGAAAGGACTTTCATCAAGGCCAGGTTAATGGGCCACAACTCAATAAAACTCTTTATAGAGCAGTTTAAATGAGTTGTATGCCCCCTTTCCCCACAGGAAAATCCCACCCAGAGGAAACTGTTTAGGAATGAGTTTCCTTTCTACTAATTTAATGAAAAGCAACAATGGCAACTAGAGACACTTTATGAGAGGCATTCCATAAATTCAAACCAATTAGTGCAGAAAAGTAGACAACCAGAGTTTATGAGTACATCCTAGAAATGTCCATTAGCCCACATCTGGAAACAACAGTAAAATGAAAACTCAAAAGGCAACTGACCATCCTGCTGTCATTTCAATCCCTTAAAATGTAGCAGCACATCTGTTTATTTTCTTTTAGTGCAATGCATACAAATTTCATATATTAAAAAACATTGCTAAGACTCCAAAGCCAAGAATTCCCTATTTCTCCCCTTAAGAAAAAGTGAGTGAAGGAGAAATGCAGATGCATTTAAGACATTTTTGCAGGGGAAACAGCAACCATGGGCACTGACTTGAGTAAGAAAATTAATGAAGGGAAAGTTGTCAAAAGCCTGAGGAAAAACATGAGATGGATTCAGCATGCGATAAAGAATTGAAAGAAATATCTATCCTGAAATATCAGCACGATAAGATATATTCCTTCTGGCAATAACTTTTAAGGTAAGATCCTATATTCTTTTGGGTAAACCTAGGCAGATCACTCACCTTTCCCCTACTGTGCTCCACTCTCAGAAGTGGGTAAGCACCAAAAATTAACTCTATGCCTCTGTATTTGTTATGTGAAATTATTTAGGCTACTTACATCTCTATCTTAGATTCATGTTAAGTGTATGTTCCTAATTCAACTACCAACAGTTTTATTACTTATGCTACAGATTGATCTTAAAGAAGTAGCAGGAAGTCCTTACATGGCCTTAAAGATGGGACAGGGTAGTCTTGCCCACAGAAACGTGTGATAACTTGTTTAAAGTGAGGATTATTTATCCAATGTCAAGGCTACAAGCGCAAGTGAGGTAGAAGCATTTCACAGTATGTTTTACTTGCGTTTTCTGAATCAGCCACTTCATCACAGGCAGACCTGGTTTGGTGATGTTGTGGCTGTACCCTTTACTTTCCTAAGAGGATATAACAGTAGCCAGTGACTGTGCTTGAATTTTGTGCAACCACAAATTCTTCCCCAGTAAGAGATCGATTGAGCTGCTGAGGTAGCAAAGACATGGACAGATGGTTGAAAAGCTGACCTAAAGAGACATCATCCAAGGAAGCTGAGAGGTGCTAAGATTCTGCTTTCTGACCCCAGACACAAGAGGACATTCAGGAGGCACTACTAGTGTCTGAGCTCCAAACTCCCAATGCCTTAACGACAGCAGTGGATACTCTCAATGGCTACAGACAAAACAAGACTTTTTACAACAGAAAAAAAAAAATAAAATCTCAGAGTAGTTTGTTAGTGCAGTTCTTCCTACAGTAATGAATAACAGTCACAGGCAACGAATCCAATAAAAATAAACTATCATTGCATGCACATGTGGCTGGGCTTACTCCCTCAGGAGACATTCAATACTTGCAAAGGAAAGAAATGGAAGGAAAACAAACAAAAGAAGGAGATAGAAATGAAAACCAAGAATCTTTTAAGAATAGAAGAGAAACAGGGGAAGTCCAGGGAAGAGGACACTGCAAATTTCAAGCCTGCTATACCTGGCTGGCTTTAGGTCTTCCTTACAAAAACTATATATATGTATATATATATATATATATATATGTATATATATATATAGAGAGAGAGAGAGAGAGAGAGAGAGAGAGGACTTTTTCACAGTGCACAATGCCAGAAACTTGGAGTCAGGATTCATGAATTTTCTTCCTAACTTTTCCACTATTTTATTAAGCAACTATGTAAGTCATATATGGAGATAAGACATCTGCAGCAACTTCACTGTCTTAATTTTCTGCCAGGTAGGCACAGCTCCAGACGTACCCTACTTTCCCTGGCCCAGAGAGTTCAGCAGAAGAATCAATAAGCAACAGCTCTGCTATCTGTTTTCTCAAATATCCAGTGGGGTCACTTCCTCCCCCTCTCATAAAACCAGAAAAAAGGCACGTGTTTTGGCTGTGCCGATCCAGGCAGTTGCTAGCAACAGATGACCAGTCTGCAAATTGTTTCAGCCTTTGCGGTGTGCCAAACACTGGATTTCAAGTGAGAGAGGTCAGCATGTAATATGTAGTGCCATTCAGACATGATTTTAGCTTCAAGCACTATAATGAGGAATTCTGAATATCCTTGGACTGAATAAACATAACTTGAGTGGAAGGAAACCATCAAAACCTCAAATGAGTGTCAAAGACAATCATAGACAACAAAACCAAAACTTTCCAAGGTGAACTGCCCTGATGTGCTCCAGAGCAACAACCGTCCTGAATGCAAGATTGCAAATCTAACAAAACACTGCTTTCCCTTAGCTGTCCTCTCCCAGACTGTTGAACAGACTCCTTAACCCACAAACCCAGAGAGCCTTTTCCTGACTGATGCACATAACTCAAAAGTAACTTCAGTGGAAGAGAACTGCGCTGTCCAGGCAAACATTGGGTGCCTTCAAGTTTTAATTGGAAAAGAAAATGCAATCCCAATGTGTATCCAAATTGTGTCTAAACTGCAGCAACATGGCCAGAGAACTGCACAGAACCAGGCTGCCTCCAGTATACTTTGCTGAAGTCAGACTTTTGGTCAAAGTTCCCCAATGTGAAATACATGGCATGCAGGGCCAATCAGCTCCTTTCAGTTTGTGTAACAACAGATCCGATGAAATTCCTCTTCCCAGAAGCATTTTATGTCTCCTTGCCATTTGCCTTACTCCCTAGTTTGTAAAATTAATTTTGTCATCTTTTCTGTTTCCGAGTCTCTCCTTATTTTCCCAGTGGAAAGTCCTCCATGGGCCAGGAAACTTCACAAGATCTTTGCCATGATGATTTCCTATGCTATAATACTTTTGAGGCCCAAAGCCCTGATAATTGTCCAACATGAAGGGTAATTCTGGAGAAAAGGTTTGAAGCTTTAACTAAGCAGGAAAGCAGCCAGCCAGCCAGAGCATTCTGGTTACCACAATGAAACAGTGCTGGGAAAAGGGATCTGAGGATGGTGCTGTGGCTGGATAAAGTAGTTGAGCAGCATAAACACAGCCTCCCACGGGAATTCTCTTATGTGGCAGCTTATGGTCACTTACGAAATTTATAGTACACCAGTAGTGAGAAGAAGAGAAAATAAAGTTTATGTAGCTTTTCAGAGTCTTCCATACTGTTCCATTTCACTTGGGTTCTGGAAATAAGAAAAAGGCCGAAGGATACAATACTTATTCACAACACATACTGAAACACTGCTTTATCCCCAAGATCATGAGTCCCAAATCATGAAGTCCTCCTAAGGGAATATCAGTACAGTAGCACCAGAGCAGTTCTCAGAATACACAGCTGCTTCCATCTAGCCTGCCAGACCTGACTGGAAGCGATGGGAGCAGTGGGGAGTACAGCTCGGAAGCCCAGCAGATGCACACTTTCTCCTCCACAGAGCCACACTGTCTATGGCACTGCATGGAGCAAATCAGCTTGGTGTAATTCAGCAGCACAACATAAGGAATACACATTCTTAAGTATGAAGTTAGCACGTGCATTGCTATCATGATTCATTACTTTTATTATTCTTCAGATATCTATAATAATTTTATCCACATATTTATCTTCTACAGATAAAAAAGTATCCTCTGTAAATTCAACCCCAATGTCTGTTTCTAATCTGTCACAAATCTTTATTTAGACAAACCTAATTCCTTCTTCTACTTTCTTTTGGCTTTCTAAATGATGAAAAAGACCAACATTATTGTTTATAAATTGAAATAGAATTAATCCATTGTAAAATAGGATCACAAGTGTGCTCTTCCCATCTGAATTCATTGGTTTTGAACATCAGTAAAAACAAGTGTCCTTCATACTTCCTTGATCTAAAGGCATAATCCTAAAATCCTAGACTTGGGCCAGAAAGATTAGGATTCAACCAAGTTGAAGTCCTGAACCACAGCATAAATATTTTTCACCCACACTAGTGACTGCAAAACGCCTTTGACATTAAACTCTTTCCAACTATTTTTGTGTGTTCACTTTGTTCTGTTCATAAAAGTAAAGTCCCTGGAGACAAGCTAACACAACACTGCTAAGTTCTCATGTTGGAGACAGCAATAATATCTTACGCAAAGCCTCAGCCAGAGTGTATTTTAGAGTCCACTGGGCATCACACAACAAGGACAAGAAAAAAATCATGCTAAAGATCTGTGAGCTCATAC
This sequence comes from Empidonax traillii, assembly GCF_003031625.1. Classification (NCBI taxonomy): domain Eukaryota; kingdom Metazoa; phylum Chordata; class Aves; order Passeriformes; family Tyrannidae; genus Empidonax; species Empidonax traillii. The sequence goes on from NW_020955521.1 coordinate 444,369, forward strand.
ACACAGATGCAGTAAGTGTGCTTTTGGAGTACTGCCATGCTCTACCAGTGTTAAGAAAAAGGTGATAAATATGATTTAAAATTTAATTTCAATCTTTCTAAAAGAGTCAGATTTTCTCTAGCAGGAACATTATTGCAGAGATTTTACCAAGGAATTGAGAAACAATGTGTTCATAGAAAGATTGATGGCCTTATAAACATCATCTGTATTGCTGAACGTACAACTGCTGAATAACCGAGTCCCTGAAAAACTTTTCCCTAACAAACATGCACAATTTACATTTACATTTCTACAGGGTAGAGGATGCCCAACAAGCCCTACCAGGTGAAGGCATTCCTGTTCCAGTGCATGGCACAGATGCACTAAAGACTGGCCAGCCCTTTAAAACCTGAAACACTGCTTTATAACCCAACAGCCCTGAAATTTTGATGACAACATGCCCCAGACAACAACCAGCAGGTTAATAAACCTTTTTATGTCAGAGAAGAAACAGAAGCAAAGATCAGATGTAACAGTCTTTTCACAAAATTACTGGGAGTAGCATTGACAGCTCTTAGATATTCTCTTGCATGGGGATTATGCTTAAGAAATTCAGAATTTAGGGATCTTAACTACACATGAACTTCACAAAAGTTAAGTAGTTACGTTCAAAGGACAAAAATGTAGCCGTTACAAAGAAACTGCAGAACTGCAGGGAAAAAAAATTCTCTCAAACTCTTCTCTCCTGCAATGGCACCCAAACGGCAACTTTTACTATATGTCTTAAAATAAGTTGTTTGCCTTTTTTAAAATACATTTAATACCAATTAATTATAGTTGGTATTAGATTAGTAAGAAACTCTTTGGTTTTTTTCTGCTTATTTACACTTCTATATTGTCCTTCCAGCTTGCTCAGTTATTTCAAATGAAGACTGAGACAGCCATTATAAAATCACAAGTGAGAAGTAAGACAAAATGTACGAAAAAAGTAGTTTTCTCCTGTTTTTGATATGAGATGTACAACATCCAGCTGGAAATATCAACAAAACATAAGAGGGGATTAGGTGACTTTCTATCTGTAGTTTGAAATGACTGTGGATATGGAGTTTCATGTTATTATTAGATAAAGAGTGATGTTAAAAGAAACAAGTTCAGTGACATACAGTGAAGAACAAACGTATGACTTGGATCAGAATCATCAATTTGCTGAAAAAAATGACAGTGCGGGCTCAGACTTGATAAGGTTTCATTGGCTCAGACTCCAAACCAAACCTTTTGGACCACTGTCAGCTCTGTACACGGCCAACTCAGGTGTCTTTGCAACCTGAAGTCCATAACTTCCAGTTCAATGCTGTGCAGTTTGTAAACACCCTGAACTGCAGAAGAAGTCTGCACAGTCAAATTAAATCAAATGGCAGAAAAAAATAAGACTGATTGTTCACTCAGGACTAGTGCAAGAACTTCTGCCAGAGATTCCGGGCTGGCTTGTAGGAAATGACTGATAAGAGAGACCATGAACCATCACTGTGACGCAAATGTAAAAGGGCCTTGCAAACCCAAGATAAATCAAATGAGCTCTTTCCAGTGGAGAACTCACACACTACACTGCAACCTAGATCTATTTCTTTTTTTGATGAGATGGGGATTTATTGACAAGTGACCTTGTTCGTTGTTTTCCATTTAGAGTTGCTCCGATATGAATACTCAAGGAAGAAGTAATTCATTAACTGGCTGTACTTTACAGTACTTCCTACCGGTATCTGAAAAGCTGAAGTTATTTATCAATCACAACTCTGTCAGAAACACTGAACTTCAACATGGATTGAGCAATTTACAAATCTCTCTCTAAGGGAGAGCTGGAAGCAGGATGGCTCAGGTAGCTATTTATAATGCCTTTAGTCCCAAGTATCTTCCAGTGTTTCCACCACATGGTTATAATACACAACCAGCTCCTGGACGCATCCTTTCCATTCCCATTAGAGTAGATGTCCTAAAATTCCATTGTATTTTTCCAACAGTTACAACAATCAGTCCAAGGGAAGGTAATACTGTGAAAATTACATATTTTATTATTTGATGAATATGATGGGTAGACCTGATCAAGTTGGCCAGGTAGCTCCCATTAAGTCTGCAACATTATAGATAATCAAAACCCTCTCTGTTTTAAGGTGCAGTCTATCTCAGGCAGCAGTATGTCAAAATGGGTTTTATTCATTAAAGTGGGTCAGAAGTCTGTATTCAGTTTCTAGGCAGTTAAGAGAGTTTCTTCTTCTTCAGCCTGTTTTTACAGCACAGTTAAAAGCACAGGAGTTAGAGAAATCAAAGATTAAAAAGCCTACGTAGAGCAAACCCCTCTAGATGAATTGATCCTGCCCAGGGTAGATATACTGATAAGGCTGAACCGAAAAAACCCACACTGTTTTCTGTACAGTAGATTTTAAAGATCACTCACTGGTTGTCATTCTCCTATGCTGTCAATCTAGAACAGTTCAATGATTTAAGATTCATAAAACAAGTAAAAATTCAAGTTCAGAGAATAATATCCTGGATAAACAAACTTCTGAGATGATTCTCCCTCAATATGTTTGAAACATCATAAAAGTTGTAATTCCTGAAGATGAGAATCATGTCTGATCCTAACCTTTTCACACAGGATGCCATGAATTTTGCCCACTGAAGTCAATATGTCAAAGCTTGTCTGGTTTTAAAACTTTATGTGAGGTTTACATTTTTTACCAGAGACAGCTCAAACTTGTTGCTAAGTCAATAAATATATTCTATCTAGCACAGACCTTAGCTAGGAAGAAAGTAGATAGAGAAGTAAGCAGAAAGTAGCTTGAACAAAAATTTCCAGTATTGCAGAGATGGGCCCAGTGCCCTTCCACTATGATACAAATACTTTTCATTTGAAAACACCTTGTCTGATCCATTTTAGGATAGCCTAGACCCTCTTCACAATTCTATTACACTGTTGAATTAGTTTTTCTGTAATAAACTAAACCACCCCAGAATTAGCTCCACTTTGAGCTTGTATGCTCCTTAGGTAAAACAGAAACTCCTTTGTAATGCCCCATATTACTTTACAGATTATTTCTACTAGCTACCTTATATCCTAATATATTTTCATTACTTGGAGTTGTCCATTCCTAATGATATTCTGATATTTTTCACTATTAAGAATGTCTTAAAGCTTTAGGTATACTATATTCCAAGACAGACATGGCAGAACTTTTGTGAATAATAAACACTTAAATTTGAGTTAGGTATTTTAGTTTGCTTTTCTTTATTTTCAAATTTAAAAAAAAAAAAAAAGAAGAAAAAAGAGAAGAATGTGGTAGAAGATAGGAGGCAGGGGGATTTGCACGTCATTCTGAGGATAAACAACTTTTGCCATGCCACTCTGATGTTAGGAGTGATGGCACTTCAGATATTGATGAGAGAATCTGCCCCAGGTTAATCCCACTCTGTTTTGAGGGGAAAACTCACACTGAAGTCAATTCAAAATCAGAAAAGTGATTGTGTATAAACAGGACGGGATTTGTGTTCATTCCCTCTGTGCAAAGGGAATTAAGCTTACAGAGCATTCCTCAGACAATTCAGACCAGAGCTTGAAAGTTGTATCTGGTTATTTCTCTCCCATTTTTATGCTCTTTTACTTAACTGGAAATACAGTGTTTGTAAAGGGTGTTGGATTAACAGCACCACAGACTGAAGTTCTCTGTTTATACTCAGGACATATTTTGTTATAGTAATCTTACCCCTCCCATCCTGACCATTAAGTGGTTCTCAATAAAGAAAAGGAGGTAGCCCAAATCTCTGAGACTTGCCATCTGATTAACATGAAGGTGCTCAATTATCAATTAGACCACAGCAAAAGGCCATTTCCTCAGTTACAGAACTGAGAAAACATATAAAAGCTAAAACAATAACATCACTGTGACTAACTTTCATCAAAGTAACAATTCTTTTTTCTGTGGTGTGTTTGAAAGAGAGGAAAAAAAGGTGTTGATAATAATAGAAATGTTGCATTAACCAATATTGGAGATAAGAGGCTAGACAAGCATTTTAATAATCTTAAAGTTTAAGTGCTAGCTACTGTCTTTCTTGGGTACTTGCAACTTGGAACAAGAGGAGAGATAGGAATTTAGGATGACTTCTAGAGCTGAGGCTTAGAAAAATCATCTGTAGTATCAACATAAACTGGAAACAAGGAAGCAGTGAGAAAGTTCTGCCAGAAAGCTTCAGCCTCAGTCTCAGTTTCACTAACCTTTCATCAACGGTGAACACTGATGAAAAAAAGTTTATGGCATGCTAAGGAGAGAAATTCAAGATAGAAGTCGGTGACCACAGTAAAAACCAGTTCAGGGGGTGAGTTAATCTACAGAGAAAACTGGAGAGGGAAGTAGAAGGAGTACCTTCACAGCTGAGGAACTACATACTACAAGGAGATACAAAGACTTGTAAGTGCCTAAAACAATGGTAGTAGAAGTTGAGCAAGATCAAGCTTATTGGCACTTAATGGCAGTGAAAAGATTTCAGCTCTGCTTCCAGCTGCAGAGGATTTACTCTGGCCAGACACTTATGATTCTGTTTCCTTGGTTATGAGCACCTGGCAAGGGCATTGAAGAGATCAGTCTGCAAATGCTCATGCATAGTAATTCGAAAATATGACATAATATGAGATGGTTAACTTGTAAGTGGTGTAGGTTAGCAGCAACCAAAGAGAAGTATCTTCTGAGAGCTGACTGATCTGTCAGTCAAAGATGCTTACCAGAAAGTATCCAGCTCTGCCACCAGCCTTCGTAGGAAGGCTCAGCATAACTTAATGACTTTGCTTCTGCCTCAGAGACGTTCCTGCTTCTCTGTTTAGGATGCTTTGAACTACTGGTCAAGTAGTTTGAAGTTTGTACAGCTTCTGCTACTGCTGTCCATCTGACATTAGAATAATCCTCATGAAGAAAACTTGCAATACTTATTTAAAAAATGACAGAGAAAAAGGTTTTCTTCTTCTTTGACCTAAGATCTTTTCATTTCTATTTAGATCCCTAGATAACAAATTACTGTTTTATAAGCACCTGAGTAAATGAATTCTTGCTCAAGAATGATGGAAACATTTCTCTCTAAAAAGTGTTCTGGTAAGAGGAGAGGGCCATAAAACCAGACCCATTTAAACTAGACAGGGCTACGGTGATGGTTATATTGTATGACCATCCTTCAAAAGATCATTAAGAAGGAAGCTTGCTGCAAACACTCAAGGAACATGAACAAACACTCAAGTCAGGAAAGTAAGTCACCTAGTGACGTTTGAGCTCCAGACGCTTGTTAATGAACTCTATTTTTATGGCACCCTTTCATTTGGCACTTTGCTGGATTAAGTCAGCATCATGCTATGTTGACAATCATCTGTTTATGCTACAGTTGTGCCTTGCGTTCAGTTTCAAACTGTTCTCATGCAACTCAAGATCATATTGATGCTTATGCTTGTATATGATCTATGGATAAGCAAAAGATTTCTGTCATAAGGGTTATCAGTATAGAGCCTTTTTAATCAGAGAAAACACATAAGCTTGTTTACGTATTTTAAAGGATGTGGTTTGTATAGATGCATGGAAATTTGAGGCCATAACAACCTTTCATTGTGTCTTGTTTCAAAATAGTCCAATGGCAGAAGAGGTGAGGCAAAAGTCTCTGAAGTAAACTGTGCATCTCAGGAAAAAACCAGCATTTTTTAAGTGGAAGGGTTTGCAGATACATGCAATATATCAAATACATGCTCATGCAATGTTTCCACAGTTGTTTTTTCACAAGAAGCATACTCTGTAATGGAGAACCATAAAAAATTATTCTTACCTGAAAATAATCTACTTTCCGGTAAAATTTTCCATTATATTTCTTCTTGCATGACTCCATACTATCACTCTATCTTTAAAAAAAATCATAAAAATATCTCTTTGCGTTTTCACAGAGCTGATTTTCCAGATGACATGCATACTGTATAAGAAGACTGCTCAGAACAGATACACACAACACTTTCAATAGTCATAATCCTTTTCTCTCACTGCTTACTGGACCTCATTGTCCACTGCCATCTGCGTATCTACTCATGTCTGAACACTCGAAAAAACAAGTTTTCTACTACGTACATAATCTTCATTACTGTACAATGCACATTATTCACACAGCATATAAAGATGAGTTTTCCCAACTCATATCACAGCTGCTGAATGGCACTTCATTTGTCTTAATACTTCTGCTAAAAACTCACACACAAAGTTTTCTTCTGTATTTGTTTAGGGTTCTGGGACTTCTGTTTCTGAGTCTCCCCAAATTCTAGCTCAGCAGAAGACAACACAAAGAGCAATACTTCTTGCCTCCCACATATCGACAGGCAACCTACATACATCCTCGGTGACCTCCTTTAGCCAAACACTGATTTTACTGCCCAGTTTTCTAGGGCTCTTTCTTGCCTCTCTGTGTCAAAAACTGAACTAGCTTCTCCTCTGATCCCACTGAAGCAGGTGAAAAGCTTTCTGTTCACATTTCTCAGCAATAGTGGCCATCTCTACCCTATTCTTCTGTCCCCAAAACTATGTTTAAGACTACTAAAAATACTTTTTCCATTGCATTTTCTTCTTCTCTATTTGCTTGAGTAGGTAGCTGTAATTGCTACAAAGTTAATAGAAGAAAACATACCCATGTTGTTAGTATTTTATTTGTATATTATTTTTATTTGTTTATATATATTCTATATATTTTATATATATATTTATATTATTTATTCTTTCCATCTCAGAGTGATTTTAGTAAATGTTCTGTCTGATTACATTTCATTGCCTTTTCTTTTTTCCCAGAAAATATTACCATCTCACCAAAGTGATTAGAACCCTTTATGGTATGAGGCTATAATCTTCCACTATGTTTCAACCCATAAAAGTTGTATGCCATTTTCAAACTGCATGACTACACTTGGTACCCTGCACATAATTAGGCAAAATTTAAAAAGTGTTGATTCCAGACAGTAGTATTTGGTGCGTGCTTGCTCTCCACAGCCTATTTCACTTGTTTAAAATTGTTCTATTTTTTTTGTTGTTTATTTGCTACACTTTTTCATAGATGAAAACCTCATCTTCTATTATCTTTAAAATAGGACAGCTACCCAGCAGCTACAGAATCCACATAACAACCACATTCAATGTTTTAAAGGAAGGGATAAATATCATCTCATTTTTGCTCTTAAACCATCATGACTGCCACAAGTTACATTATTTCTATTTTTAATATATTTTCTCAATGACTACTAAAATTACAGCCAAACATCTGTACATTCTGAAAGAACTGCTTTACTAAAATGATAAAAAAATATAAGGTAAAGAATCATGGCAATTTGCCTAATCACATAAATGCAAAACATGATCCTCACTCCCCTTGGCTCTCTTCCAGCCCTTCCCCAGTCCGGGGAATACCACGGTTACTTCACTGTCATGATTCCGGAATGCTTATTCAGGGCTTATTCATAGGATAGTAAGCAGCGCAATACAAAACAGCTGGTCTGTAACCAAGGACACAATAAAAGTTATGTCTGGCATTAGTCTGAATGAGATAAGAGTTTTGTTTTGTTTTTTTCAAGAATGAGTCACCATATACTTATGCATTTGCAACACTTTACCTGAACACTTTACCACTTTACCCAACAGCTCACTTAGCACATCTTGAAAGCTTCAGCTCATATCTCAGTCCTAAAACCAGTTGTTCTCTAGGTATTCAGACCCCTGATCTAGAAGACAGGGACAGGTAGCAGAATGAAGCCTCCCTAACCCAAGGGCAAGTGCTCAGTGACTTGCTATACCATTTACACACATACAAGTCTGTGGGGCCAGATGGGAGCCACAGGAGGGCACTGAGGGAGCTGGCTGAAGAGATCACTGAGCCACTGCCCATCACTGACCAGCAGTCCTGGTCAACTGAAGAGGTCAAAGGTGACTGGAAGTTGGCAAATGTGACACCCATCTATAAGAAGGGCTGGAAGAGGATCTGGGGAGCTATAGGCCCGTCAGTTTGACCTCAGTGCCAGAAGAGGTCATGAAGTAGATCATCTTGAGTGCCATCATGCAACACGTACAGGACTACCAGGGGATGAAGCCCAGACAGCATGGGTTTATGAAAGGCAGGTCCTGCTTGACCAACCTTATCTCCTCCTATGACAAAGTGATTTGCTTAGCGGATGAAAGAAATGCTGCAGATGTTGTCTACCTAGACTTCAATAAAGTTTTTGACACTGTTTCCTACAGCATTCTCATGAAGATATTGGCTTCCCATGATGCAGATGGATGTACTCGTTGCTAGGTAAAAAACTGTCTCGATAGCTGGGTCTGGAGACTGGCGGTGAATGGTGCTACATCCAGTTAGCGATCAGTCACTAGTGGTGTTCCCCAGGGCTCAGTATTGGGGTCAAACCTATTCCATCAATGGTCTGGACAAGAGGATCAAGTACACCATCAGTCAGTTTGCAGATGACAGTAAGTTAAGCAGGAGTGTTGATCTGCTGGAGGGTAGGAAGGCTCTGCAGAGAGATCTGGACAGGCCAATTGTATGAGGATCAATAAGGTGGAGTGCTGGGTTGTACACTTCCATCACAACAACTCCATGCAATGCTACAGGCTGGGGGACGAGTGACTAGACCTGGCGATGTTGACCCATAGTCAGCTAAACATGATGTAGCAGTGTACTCAGGTGTCCAAGAAGGTCACACCTTGAATCCCATGTCCAGTTCTGAGTCCCTTACTACAAGAAACACATTGAAGGGCTGGAGCATGTCCAGAGAAGGACAGTTAAGCTGGTGAAGGCTCTAGAGCACAAGTTGCATGAGTACTGGCTGACAGAGCTGGAGTTGTTTAGCCTGGAGAAAAAGAGGCTCAGGGGGAACCTCACTGCTCTCTACAACTACCTGAAAGGAGGTTGTAGCCAGGTGGGGCTCAGTCTCTTCTCCCAAGTAACATGTGATAGGACAAGAGGTGGTGGCCTCAAGTTGTGCCAAGGGAGTTTTAGATTGGAGAGCAGGAAAACTGTCTTCACAGAAAGGGCTGTCAAGCCCTGAAACAGGCTGCCCAGGGAAATGGTGGAGTCATCATCCCTGGAGGTATTTAAAAGACATGTAGATGTGGCAGTGGGGGAGACGGTTTAGTGGTGGACTTGGTAGTGCTGGGTTAATGGTTGGACTCGATGGAGTTGAGTCTTAGACAATTTAAGGTCTGTTCCAACCTAAATGATTCTGTGATTCAAAATGCTCTCTTTTGAAAATACGATAGGAAAACATTGATTTGTTATAAAATAGCACTTCTATGTGCACTTTCCATTTGAGAATTTCAAAACATATTACAGACGTTAACACAACACTATGAGTGTCACAAATGCCTGGGAAACTATAAAATAAACCAGGCCCATGGAAGTTGCCGTGCCAGATCTGGCCAGTATCTCACTTAATCCAGCACCTTGCCTCCAACAGACAAGAACAAAATGTTAAATGTAGCATTTCAATGTATTAAATCCTACCATGCTGACCCCCAAAGACAGCCGAGCACACACGAAAACTGTAACCTTGGAGCCTGCTGACTACAGTTCAGGAAAAAAGGATAATTATACACATTGGGGTAAGTAAGAATTCTGATAGTTTCTAGTGCAGCCCCATTGGTTTTGGCCCAAACTCGAAGGGTCTGCATGTTTACGTACGCATTTCAGGTAAATAAACATTGTAGTTAACTACTCATAAGAGTGATTAGGGAGAACCAAGTATCAGTAGCCATAAAAATAATTCCCATCATGAAGGCATTTGTTTGAAATAATTAACTTTTCCCATGTTCTCCCAAGTTCTTATGACAGTATGCCGCTGTGAAAATTGTGCAGCTCAGTCCCACCTCAGTGGCTGTAAGACTCTTACTGTTGTCCATGTTTGTGAGTTTTGGTGGCATTATGATTTTAAATGCAGACTGGAAACCCCTTTCTGCCCCCCTCAGTGGTGTTGCTTCTGTCTTGGAATAAACAAAACCCAGAACACTGGCTTCCAGAAGGAAGTAAAAGAGCAAAGTTCATCTGTTTGTTCAGAAACCTGTTCCTATCCAAGCAATAAAGCAAAGCCATTTGATTTTAAGGCAGGCAGGATGCCCCAGAAATTTCATTACTTTGCTGAATTGGCTGCTTATTAATATTCACCAGACATAGGAAGGGTGGGGTGGAAAAAGGGACAGTTGGCTGGAAAATGTCTACTGGACAAACAAAATAGAGGCACTTTTTACTTAATATTTTAAATAAATCCCAACTGTACAGGAGTTCTACACTTAATATTCCTAGGTTTCTTGCATACTTGTTCTGCTACCTGCTGCCCTGGCATTCCTCAAAGTTTTAGGAACAGGGACTATGTCCCTGAACTTTCTCAGAAACAAATACTGCATAACTAAAAACAAGTACCAAGCAGCCCAGTGGGCTGTCCTGTCCAGGAGATACTATGGTTCTTGAAAACCACTTACTTGAATCCTCCTTAACAATTATATTATGAATTCATGTTTTGAAGAATACTAATGTTGGTCAAGTGCTTCCCAAGAGGTGCTTTCTCTCTTGATGGGTGGGATTTTGCAGCGAGGTTTAGTGCACTGACTCTACTACCATAGAAGTCAGAAGTAATAAGAGAAAATCCTTCAGACTGTCACCACTGCCCCACCTCCTCCAGGGAAAGAAAGAGGGAAAGTAGAGTCAGGAAGAGCATCTCTGGTCAAGTGACTGAACAAAGAACGAATTCTAGCATTTGAAAGAAAAAATTGTGTACACTGAGCAAGGAAAAGGAAGGTGTATGCCCAGTGGAAGCAAGGTCAAGTGACATGGGAAGAATACAGAGATGCTGCTTGCTGCTGGAGGGATAGAAATATCATCTGCCCGTTACAGGGTGAGGATGGTCACCTCACAAACAGGGACAGAGACAAGGCAGAGGTGTTTAACACTTTCTTTGCCTCTGTGTTCAATACAGATGACAGACCAAGGGGGTCTCAGTGCCCTGAGCTGGAGGACCATGACTGTGAGAATGATCACCTCCCAGTTGACCCTGAAATTGTGCAGGATTTGCTGCTCAAGCTGAATCCTTTCAGATCTATGGGGCCTGATAGGATTCATCCCAGAATACTCAAAGAGCTGCTGATGTCACCACAAAAGCTCTCTTGATGATTTTTGGGTGGTCTTGTGAATCCTGAGAGGTCCCAGCCAAACTGGAAGCTGGTGAGTGTTGTCCCAATTTTAAAGAAGAGCAATAAGGAGGACCCTGGAAACTACAGGCCTGTCAATCTCACTTCAGTGCCCAGTAAAATCACAAAAAAGTGTTGAAAAACACCTGGAGGACAATGCAGTCACTGGTCACAGCCAGCACAGCTTCATGAGGGGGAAAAGTGTGTATAAAGCAATTATAAAGGTGCATACATGTGTACAACTATAGTAATTTGATCTATACAGTGCTGCTACAGGCAGGGTAACTCTTGATGCCTTCCTGGAAACTGCATGTCTACCTGAAAGATTTCTGCAAGTTTAAGAAAAGAGAATTTATCTGAAAAAAGGACACAGATATCAGCAAGACAAAAATACTTCCAGGACATTGTGGACATATCCCACTTTATTCACGGACTTCACAGACCTACCACACTTCTACTTCAAATTACTTTGTTTTTAATTATATATACTAACATTTACTTTAAGGTTGTTTTTCTTCTCTGTAGCTTTAGTTTCTCTGTCTAATCAAAACAGAGTGAGGCCAAGGCTTCATACTTAAGCAAGGTGCTGCACCTGATAAATTCAGTCAGGAAGAGAGGAAAACTCTGCTAAGCAGGTTATATTTTATAAAAGTTTGAACACAACTTTTCATACCCTTGCGATCTATTACTTCTCAAATAAAATCAGGAAAAACGACATGCAATATCTGAATGTTCTTTAGGAAAACTGCTCCCTTTTTCCACCACCAGAGGAATGTTCTTAATCCTTTTTAGCTGACTCTGTGCATCATGAAGTAGCACAGAGCCCAGTTTTTGCCCTTTACCCTCCGCCAAGTCCACCTCTCATGTAACTCCAAAGCGATCCAGGAAATTTGCAAACAGCTTTGTATTTTGCACAACCTAGTATTTTTGTAGAAAAGGAAAACTCATTACAGACCAGAATAAGAAGCAGAACAGAAAAGGACTTCTAAGAGCAGCAGCAGTAAGTACATTTCTATGCATGGTTTTTAGAAGTGAGTCCAGAAGATGCCTTTTCTACACACCTTTGACACACTTAACCTCCTCCCTCAGAGTCCAGAGGACTACCACTGCTTCACAGTGCCCACTACTCACAGGAACAGGAGCGTTATCATTATAATTTTTCCTCGAATAAATAAATTTCTAATAAAAAAGTATGGCTTCCTCTTCTCTGGCTCTAAAGATTGCACTAGAAGTGAGAAACCTTGAGCAGTGGCAGTAAAGCCAGGAGGACCAATTTGAACGCACATGGGTAGTAATGCTACAGAAGTAAGATGGTACAAATATCATGTAGCAACTTTTCTGACAGCTCCCTACTTTAACTGGCAGAAAATCAATAACATTAAGACGGAGGGTCACAGCCTTTGGAGAGAATTACATCAACACAAAAACAGAACAGACAAAGCCAAAAGAGATTATAACCACAGATATCCCAAGGGACAGATGAAATCATGGGTTATGGTGTTTCTAAAACACAAAAAAAAAGGTTATTCCCTCAATCATCCCCCAAATGTCTTGTCTCCTAGTTTTTCATAGTTTTCTAAATTAAGAGGTGAAGATTGCAGTCAGAATGCTACTGTATTTCACTCAAAAGCATAAAGTCTCTTAGTGAAAAGGGTTAAACACTCTCCTATTTGCAGGCATACTTCTAGAAAATTGGTGCTATACTTACTGCTCAAAGCTAAGCTTGCTGGTGCCAGCAGCAAGCTTCTACTCACAAACAGCAGTCACAGAAGATAGAGTGCTCCCTGTCGTAACAGTCACAGCTGAAACCAGGCACAAAGAGCAGGCAGCATGACAGCAAAACAAAAATGAAAGGTTTCTACTCCTGCCCCAAAATCCCCGTGCAGATAAGCTCTTCAAGGATTACCTTTCATTTCCACAATGCACTAGTGAAGTGCACTAAAAGCTCAAGGAACTTGTATGCCTGTGCCAACTGTGACTCACATAAGCCCATCCTAACACAAGGAGACGCTGGTCATGCCTTAAAAGCGAAGGACACTGACTGCCCCCCACCCCAAATAAGCAATTGGCTCCAGAGTGACAACTTCTCAACGCACCTAGAATAACCACAGAGGCTGAAGGATACAGCCCATCTGACCGAGCACTGCTGGTGTAGCTTTATTTAAATTCTATTCATTGTTTCTCACCTGTCTTTTTGGCAAGTCATGATATTGTAGTATGAGCCTGGTGTTGACACTGTGACTCCACGTGTTGCCAAGGGCTGCTGTCACACAACCAGAATCCCTCTTCCCACTTATGGAAGCCCCTGAAGATAAATATGAAAGAAGCTGCATCAGGACTGTGCCACAGAGAAGGGTTCAGCATGGAAACTCTAATCAGTCATCTCAGATCATTCCCTAACCTAGGTAATCACAAATGGTACTTTATAGATCGCACTACTGCATTAATTTTCTTCCTTTCTTGTTTGTTTATAACACTACAGTGTGAGTTCTCCATCTTGCCCTCTGATACCTAGACAAAGTGCCAAGAATTCAAGAGATGTTGCAAAGTAGTACCTACCTTCTTGGAGAGACCAGTACATTTTCTAAATATCTGGAGGTGCACCATGCACTTGTCTTTTCCTCTTTAGATATTCTATCACCAAGCAAAGCAGCTTTCTATGAGCACAGAGGAGAGGGAAGCAGGCCAGCAGAGTCAGAGCGTCTAGTGACATAACAAAAGGGGAAGCTTAAGGAGCAGAATGTGCTGCCAGAATACCCTGCCATAAAAACCAGAATATTGATTCATGCCAGCCATCAGGCATCCTACACATTTTCTAAGATTTGCAAAGAAGGGAGCCCCTTGGCTGTAACTACCATTCTGGTGTCTCTGAAATCATATGAATTTTATATATATAACCCTAAAGGATAATGCACTTTGCCGCAATCAGCAATGACAACATAAAGAAGCATTTCCAATAATGCCACATGATGCAGCTTGATGAAATGCCACTGCACCTGAGCTTTCTCATACCACAGCCAGAGATTCACACATACACACATACAGATATGCAGGCAGGTAGGGTGCCTAAGACCTTCATCTTTACTTATCACAAGTTTTGTGTAAGATGAACAGATAGATGGGTGACCTGTTTGTACAAATGACACTTCAAGAATAGCAGAAGTCAGACAAACCCAAGAAATTCAGAAACAAAATCCTAGTTATGTGGGTATAAAAGATCACATTCAAGTTGAAAATTGAACTGTTTGAGGCAGACAGTCCATACTATTAAAAAGCCAAGAGTGAGTAAGAAAGTCCTATGACTTAAACACAAGTCCTATGAGGAGAGGCTGAAGGAGCTGGGGTTGTTTAGACTGGAGAGGAGGAGACTCAGGGATGACCTCATCACTCTCCACAACTACCTGAAAGGAGATTGTAGCCAGGTAGGGGTTGGTCTCTTCTCCCAGGCAACCAGCAGTAGGACAAGAGGGCACAGTCTTAAGCTCTGCTAGGGGAGGTTTAGGTTGGATATTAGAAAGAGGTTCTTTACAGAGAGAGTGATCAGGCATCGGAATGGCCTACCCAGAGAGGTGGTGGATTCACCATCCCTGGAGGTTTTTAAGATGAGGCTGGATGTGGCACTGAGTGCCATGATCTAGTAATCACAGTGGGGTTGGATCAAGGGTTGCACTTGATGATCTCAGAGGTCTCTTCCAACCCAGTTAATTCTATGATTCTATGATTTAAAGTCAGGTAACTTCCTGTCATTTTTCGGGTAGCAAACAAAATTGCTTTCCCAGGACAGTTGTGAAATCCATGTCAACTAAAACAATGAAAGTTAGACTAGATACTTTCTCTGCAAAAAAGCAGCCTTACGTTTCTTTCAAAATGATCAGTAATGCAACAGTTAATGTAGAAACCTAAGTTATAAGTATTAGGTTTTGGAAGCAAAACTGTACTGAGATGACAAAGTCATCTTGTAGCCCAACAGAGTTTCTGGAAGATTCAGGTTTAAAACTCTCCATTACTTCTACATTTACAAGGTTGTGGGGTTTGTTACTCACTCCCCCCTCTCCCCCAACTATTCAGAGCAGAAGCATAATTTCTTCATCCACTAAAGCTTTCATTTTGGAAAAACATCCAGTAAAGAATAAGACCAGAAGTGTTGACATGCAGTAATAATCATGATTTATATCACTGCTGGTAACTTGCAAGCAATGAGGACACTTTATTAGACTGCATTAGGCAGAGGAGAGCAGCAGGCTGGAGAGAGGGACCTGGAGTGATTGCAGTGCACTACAGGATTTAGCTGAAGGCCTCAAACTTTCCCCCCTGCACCAAGTAATAAAAGGTTCAACTAATATCAACTGGATTTGGATTAGGTCTTTAAATTAAAGGTCTACAAAAGAAATGGTTGAAGCACCTGGTTCAAGACAATAGTTTGAAAAGAGCCTGGACTCCGTACTTGCCTGAACTGCTGCCCACATCATGGGAGTTCACTCCGATGTGCACAACACTTGCATCTCCAGAACACCTGTTCTAGTTCAAAAACAGGCTACAGTTGTGCCATCCAGCAAGGATGGCTGCTTCTCTTTACTTAAAATAAATATCTTTGTAAGCAGCACACTTCCACCTGAATAACTTATCAGAGGAGCACTTAAGTGGAAGTTTCAGTACCAGGAATGCTCTTCTGTTGAACAGTGCAACCCATCTCTATTGGGAAGGTGGATGCACTAACAAGAATAATTACTCATCATCTGCATTTTGGATTTAATTTGCCAGCTGGAGGAGGAAACACACTCAAGTGCTAAAGCAAGGGGCTAGAAGGTCTGTATTTCATTCCCTTAAAATGACTCAAAGCGATTTACTTAATTAAGTTCACTACATTCCTCAAATTTTTGGGTTTGTGCTAACACCACAAAAGTGAAATACTATTACTGTACAAACAGGATAATGGAGAATATAAGACAGTGGAGCGGCTTTAAAATTTTGCAGTCCTCTCGTGGAATAAACTGCAGACAACATAGTCCCCCTTTCCCACCTCTTAGAAATGGATAGGAATCACTTGATTCAAGCGAGAGAACTAAGTGTGAGTTCTTGTGGGTGTGGGGTGTGTTTTCCTCACAGCTGATGTAACTGCACCCCTGTAAACCACCACTCCACACCACCAAGAAGCAATTCACCCACCCCTGCTTGCGGGCCTCTGACTACAAAGAGCCCAGACATTCCAGAAGTAGCTGGTGTTGGCATAAACCAGCCACAAAATTCATACCCAAACTTCCCTCAAATCATGTGTCTCTGCTATTAGGTAACAGAAGGAGTAACATCTTGCTGTTGCCATCCTGAGCCAGGCATTTAAGCAGTTAAATGTCTGGAAACTGCTGCTATTACACTGTGGAGATATCATTCCATAGAAATTCCTAACTCTGCATTCCTTCCAGGTCTAAAGCTTGTCTCAAAATGAACAGAAACGCTATATGTGTAAGGCTTGTGGCAGAACAAGCTAATTGCTGTAATTTATTTTATTATATGGGAGAAAGTGTGCTGTACCATACTGTGTCAGCCCCTATCTGAAGAGGGCAAATCCTCTTCTGTGAAGTTATTAAAATTTATGACTTTGGTGCAAAGTAGTTAATAAACCTGGAGGAAATTTACAGCAGAGACTTTTTACAGGGTGGAAAGAAATGCCTCACTGGAAAGGTTTCCATTTTATAAGGGATCCTCCTGTGAACTGATGCATTAGGCAGATAGAGAGGCAAAACAAGAAGTGAAGTAAAACAAGGAGGAAGCAGTGCCAGCTTTGCAAAGAAGTTCAAGGGCAGTGACAACACATGCTGCATTCCTTCTTCTTGCTCTAAACACAAAAAGATAGTAAATGTCTCAGAGGAAGGAAAGAGGATATGTTAAGAAAAGAGATTTATGTTGAAACATGGCCTTAAAAAAACCTTGGACTTATCTTTTCTGTTATTTCAACCACTACTTAGTCATTAATGAACTGGACAAAGGAAGTGGATAAATAACACTGCTCAGAGAGAGTGATATTTTTCAGCACACACTGCCTTGTGCTTCCAAACCGTGATATTTTCATACTTAGACATGGGAGTATCAGACCAACACTGGCCCAAGAAGAAAACAGGTTCATAAGACTCTGGTCTCTGCTTAGAGGTCCCCAAACTCTCCAACCTGAAATACTTCACAGTGGCATGGAGCAACAGCTCTGAGCTGTGACACAAAAGCACTTACCCATGCTATGGGGTAGATGCTTCCACAGAGCCTGCAAAGTGCAATCAGCTGACAGGCAGTAGTTCCAGTCTTTCCAGTCTGCCTAAAGTACGGTTCTTACTCCAGTCACTGCTGGCACGATGGTTTCTGTTCAGGTCAGAGGTGATACAGGGAGCAGAGGGACCAGGGAGAGTGAAAAAAGGTCTGACATGCAGATGAAGGAAAGGTGGCAGATCTCAGTTTATGGATGCAGTACGTGGGAAAAGGGAGTAGGCATCCAGAAGCACAGAGATGGGATCCTAGCATGGGGAGGTGAAGATGCATGCTAGAAGGCTGTCAGAAGACCTCTGAACAACTCCCAGCTTTACGTATTCAGGTCCAACTCAAGTAAAATGGATGACTGCAATTCCTGTAAACACCCCCTTCTTCCTCACACAAAAAGAATTAGCATTAAATTGATCTTCAAAGGGTACATCAGCAGACAGGCCAAGGACTGCTGAGGTGTCTGTTCTACTGTATCCTCTGATACTGAACTCTTTAGGGCACCAGCAGAGACCGTATCTGTTCTGGACTGCAAGCAGGAAGGAGGAACTGGCTGCTTCACTCTCACTGAACAGCTGTCACAAGTGAAAATAAAGCTGTTTGTGGTCTGAATCAAATGCAAAGTAACTGCCTCTCCACCACCAGGGAAAAAGCAAAGAAGAAAGGGTGGCTCTTCAGTTGAGTCCTGCAGTGCTGCTTCCAAGCAGAAGACGCTTGCACTGGGCTCCAGTGCCCAGGAAAGAGCTGTCAGATGAACTGGGCAACACTTGGTTCTACTTATACACGAGGACTAGATTAATTTCGTTTGTTTCTCCCCATCAATGCAAACAAAACAAACTTCCTGGAAGTAACTTTCTTGTCACTGAGATGAATGCCACATACAGGCAGGATGGGGAAAGTAGGTTTATTCCACCTTCCATTTTTCACTGAAAGGAACAGGAGGATTAGAGCTATTCAGCTCAATACTGCTTCTGGGATTATTCTAGTATGTCCACCCAGAGCACTGCAAGTACTGACATGGTCTCAAGGGCCTTCTTGTCCTCTGCATATAAGTAGGCACATTTTACAGACTAAATCCTCATGTAACCAAGTCCCAGTTGTTGCCAATATGGTTAAAGGGATTTAATTATAGACTAATTTCAGTTTCATTAGTCTCTCATCCTATGAAAACTTGGACAACTAGACCAGTGTCTTAAATCAAATGAAACAAACTTCTTAAACCGGTATTTTTAAATACAAGTATTCCTTGCAGGAAGAATGTAAAGATATTCTTGATTAAAAAAAAAAACAACCCAACCTGTTTCTGGTTGGTATAACTGCACAGAACAATGAATTCCACCCTTTCCACATCCTCATATAGATTTTTGTCTTTCCACATGAAAGAGTTATTGCCTGACAGGTTCATCTCCTCTATTGAGCCTCTTTGCAATCTCTACCAATTTGGTAATTTAAAAATATTTTCTCATCAAATGCTAAAAATGGATCGATGCACTAAATAACAGTGAAATAACAAAACAGAGAAGCAACCAGTCCCCAAATCTTTCAAATCTTAACATCAAAGCATCTTGACAAAAGCCTGATCTATCAAAAAGAAGGAAAAACTCTATGAAAGAACAAAAAAAATATTTATAAAGAATTCAGCTACCGAGCTCAACAAAAACAGCACACCATGTAATAAGAATGAAAGTACTTTCCCTCTTGCTCAGACTGTGCAGCTTTCCGGTTGACTGGCTGAGCTCAAAGATCACTGCTTTTCACCTGCATTGCTTTTAGTCTGTATTTTTGGTGCAGATCTCTAACAATAAGACAAGAAGAAAAAGAAGAAAAAACCCCTTCAACCCCTAATGTATTTTTCCATCCTCACCTACTCAGAAAGTACAAGTATAAAAATACGTAATGGCAGAAAAACCAATCGCACAGTAAAAAAAACAGCTCACAGGACAAATTCATCTGTGAAGTAACTAACCACAGCACTCTTCAAACTCCCACATGCTGGCTTCTGCCCTTTTCAGCCCTTCTCCACAGCTTTTTTTTTAGTCAAAAGGTGACTGATTCTCTTACTCTACAATGGTGACCATCTCACACTCTGCACTGGTCAACCAAGATATATCCTAAAGCACAGCATTGACAGGAAAAACAGTTGCTGCTGTAAGAAATCAAGCTTGGCCACAAAATGAGATGTGAAAATCCTAACTTTTAAAATGCTTATTCTCTTCCTTTTATTAAGAGAGGGCATCTGGCAATTTTACTCCCCAAAAACTCCTAGTTCGAAATCTGTGCAAACTACACACACATACACCCCCCCCCCCCGATTATTCCGTTTTGCTTCAAATTTTAATTGAAATTAAATAGAAATATTTTAGCTGGAAGTTGGAACTGTTTAGTAATCAATGATGTATTTTTTTTAATAGTACAGTCACCAAAATATACTTAGCAAATAAAGAAGTTAAGTGTATAATCCTGCTAATCCCCAGTTAAAAAAAATGTTTCAATGGAAACTTTTTTGACCACCCCTAGTTTGTAGATATGCTACTACCATGGCACTGAAATGCCTACTTGAGATTACACTAAACAGACTGTTACGATTCAGTCGTCATCATCAAGAGACCAAAAGTTGCTGGTTGCAGACTCTAGCTGCAAAGTTCTGATGGAAACAGCAGTGAATGTGACTGAAAGGGAACAAGCTCGCTTCTCATTTTCGACAACATGGTTTATTTATCTCATATGCCTCAAACTGGTGAGTTTTCCCACTGCTTTGTTTATCATTACTTTTATGTATACTGGGTACACATTCTGGGTGATTTTTACAGGGTTAATCTGATTTAGATCAAGAGTAAGGTCTTTTCTGCTTTTTTCCAGTCATTCATTATTTCTATTGTGACAACTCCAGAGCTCTCATCTGCAATATGCAAACCACTAGACAAACAGAGAACAAAAAGATATTTCCTGACCTAAAGACCTTCTTTTCATGAGAACTGCAGATTACAAGTCTCTTAGGTGCTGATGATTATTCCTCACTTACAAGGAATCTTCTATAAGGGATGAGAAAATACGCCAAAATATGTGACAGGCCAGAAAAATGGTGTATAAATAAGGACTTTCAGTATTCTCCATGAAACATCAGAAGCTTTTTTAAATAAGTAATATTAACCATTATTCAACCCCTCTGGGACCTCTATCCAGATTAAAATACAGGAAGGATCCACCAGAGAACTGGACAGACACTGGTTTGCTTTTAATCCCACATCAGCATGCCTACTGTTACTGGTGTGTTTTGCACCAGAGGATCTCATTCCTCATTGAACTCATTGGTGACTTCATGTCAATTCTCTTCTGAGTTCAGAAAGAGAACAACAGACAGGAAGAGAAGCACACATATGCTAGTACTGAGACTCCTGCCTGCTCACCTGAAAAAGGAATTGACATTAGAAATGAAAAAATCCAGCTGGTCTGATTTCTTGCCAGATAATCTACCAGCCATTACCAAAATTATCAGGTCTCAGGAGATTTCTGGAGGTGGGAGGACAGCTGGTGGTTTACAGCACCTGAAACAGAGCCCAAATCAGAGAACTGTGGAGTTGAGGTCCTTGGGAACAGATACTTCCTTTTTACAGATGAAAATCTTCTGCCTCTGTAGCCTGACACCACACCACAAAGTGATGAGTTTCCAGCCCTCTATCATTCTGCAGTGCTGTGCAAATGACTCAATACGCAGTGCTTTGGTGGAAGGGATGCTGAAGATCAAGTAGAAGACAGTGGTTAAGTCAATTACTTTCTGTAACCAAGGATAAATTCTTTACCCCTCAGCTCAACCTCCTTGCCTTTCTAATGGTGCTCTTTCAGAAATTCCCTCTTTTTCTAAAATCTAGAATTATACTAATTTACACCACTCTCTTAGTACCCAGAGTTCTCCTCCCACACTGCTCAACACTAAAATGTAAAGCAGCTTCTTCCTTTGAACTCTCCTATACAGTCACTTCTTCTTGTCTCTCCAAGACTAGAAAATAAAATCCCAAACCACTGAGCTAAGGGAGAAAAAAAAAAACCCCAAACAACCCATCTATAGAATTCTGCCTGCATGCACATATAAAGGATGCATAGGTTGAAAAACAGTTTGTCCAATCATGGCATCTGGCAATGCTAGGGCCCTGTGATTCAGAAAATGCTTTTAATTATCACCTCACCAATCATGCTACAAGCTATTGTCATATCTTTTTTGGTTAAGGTCCCTCAGGGAATTAAACAGATCGTGATATTTATCAGAAGGTATGCGGGAGGGATGGGGCAGAATGCTAGAATTGCATGTGTGTAGGACCCTTAGTGCTTGAATAAAGAAATGAGATTTAGAATCCCACTGTCAGAACAACTGAAGCCTTGTATTCTGCAAGCCTTGGCCCTCTGACCTCTACAGCCACGGCACTATCATATCTGGTTTTCCCAGGATGGTTAATGTCAGCTGCTAAAGTTCATCAGTCTCTGCTAGCATTTACCCATCATCTGGAACTGCCACTTCTGAAGCTTCCAGACTAGAACCAAATAAGCCAGCTGCTACACTCACCCCTCCAATATAACAGCCTAAAGCCTGGAAGCCTACATGGCTGAATCCCAGAAAGGCAGAACAAAAGCTAATACAAGTGGGGGGAGGAGAGGGAGATGCAGCTCTGAAACTGCAGTGACTTTCAGAATGTAGTTCACAGCAATATGGGCATGTTAGGATGCTGTGGTCTGAGATGCAGACTGTATTCCCACAGTCTACATTTTTTTCCCCGTAAAATATGTTCTGGTAAAGAAACAGTGTCATAACAACTTAGCTCTCATACTCAGAAAACTGACACAGAGCAGGCAAAAGCAGCAGTACTCCAGGCAAGGTAAGAGTCAGTCTGCAAATGAACAATTTGAGAGTCAGGGGTCAAAAGGGTGATGGGGGTAGGAAGGAGAGAGGCCAGTTTCTGTTGCACAGTGAGTTCTCCATCAAAGTGCCTGATAAAAGCACCGACTAGTACTAACTTACCCAGAGTGTTTCTGACACGGCTGCCCATCTCCCATGGCGTAGGCTGATGATATGCCTACACGGCAGATGGAAAAGGACAGTATGCAAGGTAGTTTTAAACAAGCACCGAGGTCTTCCTTGGTAAATATTTTCTGCTAGGAAGACACAGAGAACATCGTGCTACTACAGCTGGATCACTGTCAGCACCTGAGTTTGCTCAGTTAACACTAGAATTGACTTTCTGTGGTAGATTTTCTCAAAATATTCAACATAAAATGCCTTAGAGAGTAAGAATTTCTGATCACAGCCTAGTTATATGGATTTGGACTAATTAATTAAGTTATATGCCCTTTTCACTCCTGAGCACAGGAGTATTTCAATAGTGCTCCTCTTTTGGAATAATTTTCAAATTTAGGGACTTCTTGATACAGAGGGTGGAAATATGCAATAAATAAGATTCCAGGGTGGGGCTGTTAACCATATGTTTAAAAATCAATGTTAAATAGTACTTCAAGTTGAGATTGTAATTCAAAACAAGCAAACTGCCTTATTTTGCATGATGACTGTTGTAATTTCTTTGAAAATTTAGCTTTCAGTGTTTTTAACACTGGTTCCATAGATTCCAGTTGCAACAATTCCCTCTAGGTATAAATAAAAACAACAATCTTAGAGCTGTAAAGCTTGGATCATGAGCCAGAGTTATCAAAACTGAAATTCCAGAACGAAACAATCTTCCTTCAGTCTGCAACATGGAAACAGAGTTCAGCCAAACTTTTGAGGGCTAGAGACGACTGTTTGCAAATCACAGCTGTTCACATCTGGAGTTCAGATTTGGCCAAACTGTTAATACTATCCATCACAAAAGCTGAACAGGAAGAATGTTGTAGTTATATGGCTAGGAACATAAAAGTTAGGAAATATTAAATATAAAAAATGCTTTGTGCATTTTTGATTCTGCCTATCAAACACAGAATGATTTCAATTATTTCTTATAATGAGTATCATCAGGGTTGACTGTGGCATTTCCTAACTGGTATTTAACCACAAGTCAGCATTTGTCAAAATAGGTCTCACTGACTGTATCTAGGTCTCAGCTTAGAGGTCCACGACACAAGCTGAAGGATGCAGCCTCTTCTCTGACAAAGTATCTTTTGGACTGGTGTAGCAAACCCTGCACACAGACCTAGCAGATGCATCTGAGCACTCAGAGTACCTTAACAATCACAACTTGGAGTAGTTTCTGAACATACATTAATTGGGCACTTTCATATTTTTTTCTACGCCCACATAAAGAAAACGTGATCCCTCTCACTTATGAGAGGGACATTTTGGTACATGCAGACTCCACAGGGCTCACTGTTCAGAACTGACTCATTACAAAGCTGAAAATGCATCTGTAGTTATGTACTTGGGCACATACACACAGAGGCAGTATATAATACGGAGGATGTTAAAATGACTGAGGATTACAGGGGTCTGTCTTCACTCCCTGACTGACAAGAGACTTTCCAGGAGGTTCTCAGCAAGTCAGTCCCCCTCATGGAACAGTCACCCATCCTGGAGTGGGGAAGGCAAACACTTTTTTCTTCATCTCATTCTGGAAAAGGAATGACTCGCTTTATCTGAACTAAGCAAATAAATTCACTTTTGGACAACAACCAAGACTGGAAAACTTTATCCTGATAAGCTTTTCTGACTGAAGACAGAGGGTTAGAAGGGAAACAGTTATACAGTCTTAACTATAGGAGGTTCCTTCCGTTCCTGCTATAATGCAAAATATTCTAAGACGTGCCAAGTTTTCACTGTAGTCTGCATCAGGCAGTGACAGCACACTGAAATGCTCTGTGGAGAGCAATGCATAAATCTAAAATGATCTTTTGACTGCAGGGACTCTTCTCTCCTGAGAGGTATTACATTTTTTAAAGTCAGTGAAAAATAAAAAAATTGCAAAATATCACTTTTAGTCCTTGGACTAAAAAATGATTGAATGCTCTAGAAGTTAGTCAGGGCCAGAAACTTTTTTTCCCTTTTTCCCAGATCGGGCAGGGGGGAGTGAGGGGGATGATGACGGAAGGGGGGGTGGGGGGGGTGGGTGCAGGGGGGCAGGTAAGGGGAAAGGGAGAGAGCAAAGAGTGGATGGTTTCAAATAGCAACATTGTCCAAAAGGGTGAAAGGGAACAGATGGCCATGGAGAATGAAGCCTCAAAGCCCTAAAGAAAAGGGCTACTTTGACAGATCTTGCTGTTTCCTATTCAAGCATGAACACTCTGGCATGGAGAGTTAAGATGATACAAGGAACAACCTCTGTTCCCAGCAACTGACTATGGGCAACTGGCCTCTGAAGCTCTCTGAGAAAAACAACATGAGACAGACAGACAAACAGATATGGCAGCAAGCCCAGATCTCAGCCATCAGGAGAGGGGGAAAAAAAAACCCAAAACCAACCAAACAAAAAAAACCCAACCCAAACCCCAAACATCAGAAAGGCCAGAAACAGCTGCCTTTTCCTGGCTCCAGTGCAGAGCATTAGAGCCTGTCCAGCCTTTCTCATCTTCCTTTTCAGTGAAACCTCTTGCAGGGGTCACCCTCAAGCTGTTGGTCTTTGCCCTCCGGGGAGGTGAAAAAGAGGACAGATCAGAGCTTGTCTGGCTCAGTGAAAACTGCTTCCTTTAATCACAAAGATCTCCCTCCAGCAAAGAAAGAAGAACTTTAAATGTAAAAATGCATAATTAATGCTCGATTTTTGCATGCAAAAAGGTTGAGAAATTTAAAGTTGTGGCTCCCACAGTACGTGTAATTTGTCTGCATAGTATACAGCAGTGAGCCATTATATCCAAGGGCAGGGACAATTGTACTCTTTGCTGTGGGAAACACTGCTAATGTGTGTCCTGACTTTTTCTGTCATTTTTACCAAAAAAGTGCATCACCAGCTGTTTCATTCACCAACTCTGGATATGTGCTATCAGATAGAGATTTCAGTTTTGAAGGACAGCTTAGAGAGAGACCTGGGCCATTTAAGCATAACCAGACTTCACTCTTTCCAAAGTCCATAGAATGAGGGATGAATCTCAGCTTCTGAATTTCTTTCTGATTTATGTATCACTTTCATGTTTATGGCAGAGCCTGATGCACTGACTGTTTCCCAGCTGAAGCTTGCCTATGGGCAGAAGCGCTGAGCAATACCCTCCCTTTGCACTGCAGGCTGAACCAGAGCACTGGTAGTTTCATGCAACAGTTGCAGTGAAGGAAAGAGGGGACAAATGGTATAAACATTAACTATCTTCACAATTGTTCCCTGAGGTGGAGAAAGAGTTATCATCTCAATTTTAATATCCTTCTTTTTAAAAATCATTGAAGGAAAAAAGATAATAAGGAACAGTGGGTGTTCACATGCCAGAACTCCAAATGAAGAAATGCAAATGCTTCATACTGATCCTATCTGCGCCTTTGTTCTCTCATCTGTGAAATAGCATTTGCTAACTTGAGTCAATAAGTAGTAAAGGTGGAGAGAAACAGACACCAGGTACAAACCACCTCAACATCCTTAGCCTCTAAAGCAATCCAAAATTATCAAAACCATAGTTTTCTACAATATGTAAATAGTTCGTGGTTTTTTGTTGTTTTCACAGAGGATAGCCATTGTAGTCATTACTAGTTGTAATTGTTAATTAGTAACTAAATAGATAGGATCAGACTAGTAGAAGTAGTCAAACAATTAATAAAATACCTTATTTTAGGCTAAATCAGATAAATTCTGCTTCTTTTCTTCTAAACCATAAACTTCCTGAGGCTGAGTAACTGCTTCAGGCTATACTTATTAAGGGAATCTCAACATGGATTATTCGCTAAGTGTTAATAAGCCCTGGATTTGTGGATTCAACTTTCTTCTTGATGTTTCCTTGAGTAAAGTCAGCCTTGTACCTCATAATTTTCATTCTGTTTTACTTTCAGTGTACAAGTCCTTCTGTTTACTGCAAGTGTAATGAACAGTGCTCACAAACCGATTCTGTCTTTCACATTGCAGGACAGGTGGTCCCTCAGCATATTCCCACACATTCCAAATATTTTAAGTGTTCCACATCTGTTGTCTAAAACATTTTCAGTTCCCTGCAAGAACAGTAGGAGATGAAAACAAGAAGTTATATATAACATAGCAACTGACCTTTTATGACACACAAGCTCTCTGTCATTTCAACAAGATTATAAATTTCAAAAGAGAGCCAATCTTAATTCGTTACACTATACCACTATCAAAAATTCTTGCCGAGAAAACAACTTGAGAATTAACTTATGACAGCTGTAATAGCCCAGAGAATAAAATTGAGTCTCGATCCAGCTTTTTTTTTTTTTTTCATGTATCTCTGGATCTACAGGAAATTTTTAAAAATTAAAGAATTAAGGTTATTTACACATTTTCTGACCCTCCAAACCTCTCTATCTGCTTTGAAAAAAGTCAGCACATACCCCATATATGTATAAGCAGTCTTGGTGGGATTTTTGTAAGTGCTTTGTCTTGGCCTATAACAGGTATGGAAACACTAAATGCTTTTATTTCCCCCCCCTCCCCCCCCAAGAATGAACCTAATCAATGTACTTTAAAAACATATGACTGCAAGTAATTCTTCTTACTGATGAAACAGAGCCACTGGTCAAGATTTGAGGCCAGGAAATTACAAGCACTAATCGCATCTCAACTACTAAGCTGCCTCTTAGGAGGCAGGAAATAATTGCCTGGGCTGTAATTGAGAGAGGTGATGAGGGTTAGCATTTCTACTGTCACTCAAAGTGTTGCAAGATGGCAGCAGCTACCATCAGTTGGGGATCTGGTTTGTGTCGCAGCGCAGAAGCTGGCACGTCTCAGTTTACCAGCACTGCAACTCCAGGGGGCACTGACTTTTTACAGATTGTAATAGGAGACTGTCCCCCTGCTGCATGACCAATGTCATTTCCAACAACATAAGGGCATTCCTTCAAGTAATTTGTCAGCAGGACAACACACTTCAGCTAGGAAAGCTGATGCCTCATCGTATGAGATACTAGCAGTACAAACATGATCTCCAAACCTATGCAATATAAACAAATACACAGTCTTTTGTAATTTTATTTTTTTAAATTAAAAAGAAACCTTCTAGGTTGAGCTTCAATTAAGTGTTATAGGGGATCCCTGTGTGACAGACCTATGCCTCATGGAAAACGATGCCACTCTCTGACCATGTTCAAATAAAGCATGACTAGAACATGCAGCAAATGTCTTAGTACTTGCCATGGAGCTAAGATCAAAACTTAAACATTTAAGCAAACTTGCCCAAACTAATTTTGGAAGACAGGCTGCCTTTGAGCAGCCCTAAACCAATGCTGCCTGCAAGGCACAGTATCTCAACACTGCATAATTGCAGCATGATGCTGGATATGAACGAGGATGTAGACACTTTCACTGAAAACACAACTGGATATATAATAAGTGGAACAGGCCCATGAAGAAGATTTTAGGGTTTTTTTAACAGCACAAAACTCAGACCCACCTATCTTAAACACCAGAGGTCTTTGACATCCTGGTACCACAGTGAGAAGTGGAAAGACGAGGGAGAGGAAAGAGGGACAACCACACTGAGGTGTATCACTGGGTACCACAGCTAAAGACAGAGAGATGAGAACTGTGGAAGTTCTACTTAACTTTTAAATCCTACCTTTCGATAAACAATTCTGAAGCAGAGATGTTAGCAAGCTTAACTCCACAAAACAAAAGCTGCCAAAGGCTGAGAGATCACCAAGTTAGAATAAAGATTACTTTCAATTACGTACAAAGATTTATTTTTCATTTTTGTGGACAGAAATTCACTAGCCAAGAGGATTTCAGAAGCAATTCAGCATGTCCAAAGGAACTAATTAAGTGGATTTCAGTGAAAAGCCTGATAACAAGGTCTTGTACTTGTCAATACACTTTCTAAACTTTTAAACTATACTGAATTCTTCTAAAGGGAAAAAAACGGTAAAGGTTAATATATTTTCACTAGCATTATAGGAGAGAAAATATCCTTCTTTGGGGATCCCTTTAGACTGTGCTTCAGACAGTGTAATGAATAGTTGGGCAGAAAGCACTTGTATGCAATTACATGATTACTGTAAACACAGGATATTCTCTCACGAATAGTGTGGTGCTTCACAGGTAAGTTCGAGCTGACTTCAGAGCAAGCGGAATTCACCTAGCACCAGTAAATCATTGATACCTGAGAGATCAGCTGGCTTCCCCCACAAAGATTTCGATGGTACTTCCTCATTCAATGAGTTATGTCTTCACTTCAATGGCAAACTCTGCTCAAAGGCCCAGTGGTGCAGAGAGCAGCAGCAATTACTGAGCAAAGAACAGTCTTTCCTCAGAAAACTATGTTTGATCCTGTTTCTCTGCACAATGCTGCCACACTGTTGTTATTTTGTAAGAGATAAAAGAAAATACTTTGAAGTCACTGGTGATCCCATAGTAACACCAAGAATATTAACCTGGAATCTGGACAGTGAGGGGAGAATCAACAGCTTAGGGTCTATCTCTCAGATTTGCTCTTCAGTCCTGACAATCTCCATAACTTGCCAAAGAAATTGTATGAGAAAATATTCAAACTGTGCAAATACAGTTTGAAGAGTCACACACTGGCATTACTCAACCACGCCTTTTCTATAACTTCAGTTTTTGGAGTCATGTCAATTCTGGAGTTGAAATGCCACCTCAACAAACATAGTGCTTTACCTGTCCAGTTCTTTGCAGACTGAGAAAGACTTTGGTAGATTAACTCCACAACAGAAGCTCAGATGTTCACACAATTCTGAGCTGGAGGCACTGACCACATTTGTCTACAGCATTTCTGTCCTAACTCTACTAAGCAGTATTTGTGCTTTCCTTTGTGCCTTCCAAAGATCAGGAATGCATTCAGATTTCACTGCTGCTTGGCCTCCAAGAGCAGGCTCCACATATATTACTTTCACCATGTCTACTGAGCTCAGTGCCACAAGAGATTGCAATACTTGGCTTGGCCTCTTTTTGCCCAGCCAGCAGCAACTCAGTGCAGCTGAGTGTCAGGTCACTGGATGCACACAGTCCTGTATCACCTCTACCCAGCAGCTGGGCCTGCTGACAGCTTCCCCACATGGTGCACTGGCTCTCCAGGGAACACTGAAGTTCATTGTCCTCATTTTCAAGCAGGTCTAAATTCATAATTCAGTGTGTTTAAAACAACTTCTGAGGTCCAGAATGCAGACATTGATCAACAGAAGTAAAGTATATAATTCTACAATAAAGTTCATCTGTACAAATTTATCCTTCTTGACTTTGTGTCTGTAGAATTAACTCCTTGGCTTCAGGGTTTCAACAGCTAGGCCAAGAACAATGCTTTGGACAGAAGTACTTTTTAATGTAGACAGTGTGTTTACATGAAAACTTGACCGTAAGTAGATTTCACATTGTACAGTTGTTTATTGGTGTGGTTTTTTGGTTGTGGTTTTGTGGTGTGGTTTTGTTGTTGTTGTTGTTGTGTTTTTTAGGAATAAGAAAAAAAAGGAGTGAATTGCAAAAGACAAACACAAAATCTTGAAAACCTGCAACTTTCAGCTGTGTTCATGTAAAGGAAAGATGGCAAAAACAATTTTCAGCAAGTACTATGTCACACCATGCTAACCTAGGAATAAATAGTACTATTTGATACATGAAAATAGCACCATATGCCTCATGAGAAAAATAATGCACTTGTTTAGTCTGTTACTTTCATCAAGGGAATGGCTACTTAGCTGATGACTATGCCAACAGCACCCTGCAAGGACAGTTCCAGAAGCTGTGACCCATCTCTGTCCTTTCTATACTACTGTTGCACTGAACTTCTGAAGATTCAACAACAGAACTTGAGGGGTGACTTGCTAAGCTGCCCATTCAGCGACCTGAAGCACATGGCTGTTTTTCAGCATAACCTAATTTCCATTAAGTAAAACAAGTTTAGTCATTGACCAATTATGTCATTACAGGCATTTCTACTTCATATATACCTTTAACTCATCCTCTCCAAAAAACAGCACTGTGAATTTGCTGTCTTGGAATCAGTGAAGCCAATTGACTTCTGCTTCTGGAAAGCAACACCATGGGCAAGTTCATTCTGCGTGATGTGACAAAAGAGAAATATAATGGAAAGACCATCTATCCCACATAGCAATACAAGTAACTGCTGCTTTTCCACCAAACAATTCAAATTTCTTCACCCTTGGGCTAGGAGTACATAAAACAAATAACATGAGCGCTGTGATGGAGCACAATCTCTGGGGAATCCCACATATGTTTCTCAAGCAGAACTTCTGCTATGGTTTTGAGAGCTTGACTTTGAAAAGCACATGAACAAGAACAGTAATTACAGTTCCCCCTTTTATGAAGAGTTATAGAAAACTGTAGCCTTCTGCAAGTGAACTATCACTAAGTTTTTCTTTTCCTTCCAAATTTGTTTTCTTGCTGCTTTCCATTTTAGAGATGCTGGATGAATACTGGTTAGTGATAGCTTATGTAGCGTGGCTTGGTACCACTCAAATATGAAATGAACATACTCTACATTTACCAACTACATTACATATTCTATAATTCTAAACTGAACACGATTCTTCATTTAATTATCATGCTATAATCATGATTAAAAAAAAATGTTTAGGAAGTAGCAGTTGGAAAAGTGCCTTCTGGATACTGCTGATCATTACAACATTCTACAAGCTCCATTAATGTCAATGGGGTACACATGATGTGAGGCATCTACAGGCAAAGCTTTCAGCCACAAAAAAGGAATGTCTAGGTATTTGCTACTTACTGGAAGACAACTATTCTTGAAAGTCGTTTATGTTGGTTCTAAGAAATGTGTCTCAGTTCTCCCAACAAAGTAATTACTGGAAGAGATTTATGACTGTTTAAACCAGACAACCAGAATCAACTGTTCTTTCCCTAATTTATATTTTTTTTTTTTCAGAACGGAAAACTAATCCTCAAAAAAAATTGTAAAAAATACTGAATGAAAATGAATCATATGAAATTAAATAACTGGTTCTGTAAATGAGTAATAGGGTTTCCATAATTTATTTTGGAACAATATGCAGGTTAAAATTTTGACTTTGTTAGTATCATCAACTTAGGTAAAATAAAGTTCATAATATGAGGTCCACTCAAAAATGAGGCCATGTGACTATATCACCATGTATTTCTGAAGTCAGCCCACAATATCAAGCTACTATAGAAATATAGCAGAATTTGATAAGAGGTCAAGAAATTCACCTTTCCAGTTCAGTGAAACATGACTTGCTATTAAAACAACAGTTTATGCACCAAAAGCCAGAATATGGAAGCACTCTCTCCTACTTGCTCACTTTACAAAAGCGAGGTACTTGGATTCAAAGCTCTGCTACTAACTTCAAACTTGTAATACAGCTTTCTAATTTCCACCTGAGGATAGGTATGTGCACTCATGTGTTCCAGCAGGCAGTAAGATTTGTAGGAACATCTTTGGTGGCAAATTTGCGCCTAGTTGCTGAAACAGTTTGACATCTGTAGTTTCCAGCTATTACTGGTGAACAGAAGCGTATCAACAGCTTGCAGCTATGGCTAACCCACTGAATCAATTAATGCCCACTGAATCAAATGAACAACTTATATATTCTACACTCCAACACTGACTATGCTGGCAATATTTCCTAACCAGAGGCAGTCAAAAAAACCCAAAACAAAACCCCACCCGATTTTTAAAATCAGCTAATCTGCTAAAGATGAAATGCTTTGTGAAAACCTGTACATGCCGCTAAATTTTCTGACAGACACAGGTCCTGCTGAATCCTGCTGTTTTCCAGCTCACCCTCTGGCAACCTGCCCAGAGGATGGCTTTGGACTGAGGACCTAGGACTTCCAATAAATCAGCTTAGGGGGTGTAAGAAAGGAAGAGAGCATCCACATTCTCATTTTTTTCAAAAAATATGTAGATACTCTGAGTAGACACATTTTTGTTTTTTCATTCCAATTACGAGTACTTTCTGAAAACTCATATACTATTGCACAAGAAATATAATTTACCAGCCACTCCTACTACAAAGAACAACAGTCTTAATCTTTTACTGGAAAGCAAATCAATTCCCTCCCAAGTGCCCATCCCCTTTCCCTTCCTCACCCCAGTATGACATTTTCATTCTTACCTGGAGTCATACTTTTAGTTTAGGAAACTTTTACATAACTGCCTTCCACGCCATTTGCCCAGTCTCCTACTCTAACATCATTGTTGGCTGGGACACTGCACAAAAACCTCTCATACTATAACCAAATGACTTGCAAGAAGGAAGAGGCCGTTTGCAAGATCAATTTACATTATTGAAGGCCTGACAAGAACTGGGAACAACGGGTATTTAATCTCTGATAAATTATGAACCCTTACCTCTGCTTATGTACAGACATAATGTACCTTTAGAGTACCTCAGAAAGAACCGATACTTACTAACAATAAACTGATACTTGACCCTAAACGTGGACATGCTTTGTACATGCAATATAGGGACAGCTATGGCTCAAGCACATTTGTTGCCATTCAAAGGTTACAACAACAAAAACAACATAATGCTTAGGAAGAGCTGCACAAATTCTGTAGGGATACTAACAAACTTTACCGCTTTTCCTGGTATGTCTCTAGGCAAGATAAATACAATCCTTCTTTTAAAGGCAAGCACTGCGAAACAAACAAAGCCCAGATTACCTGGTTGAGTTTGTATGATCAGGTTTTTGAATTTAGCCAAGGCATGTTATATCCTATCTCTTGCAAGAAGTGTTACAAGAATTTCAATGAAATATGACATATGAAAATAACACACTCGTGCTTCATGTGAAAGACAGCATTTCACCAAGAGTGTCTCTTTATGTCTCTCCCAGTGAGTGCCTTAGTTCTAACCTAACAGAACATAAGATGCTTACTGAGCAACCAATACTATCCTGGACCCAACAAAAGCTTATCATGATGGTTTCAACCCAATCCTACTTTATTGACAAGACATAGCAAGGTAAGAGCCAGTGAGCACTCACAGCTGACTACAGCAAGAACACGCTCATGAAAAACTGAACTTAGTCATTCTCCATTGGCTTCTCTAGATCTTCTCTTCAGATGTAGTGACTTATTTAAGCAGTAATTGTTGCAACTCTGATGAAATTACAAAAGGTACAGAAACAGTTTACAAACACCACTAATACACTTAATTGTACTAGTATGCTCTCCAAAGGCATTACTGTGGGGTTAAAGCTACAACAAAATAAAAGTATACTGCTTTTCACTTTATAAGAGCACAGTCTCTGTTAGACTCTTGTTCACAGAATGGAGACTGGTATTGAAAGCTGTGGCCAGTGGCACAATGCTGCCATTAGTGCAAATTAGTGCAAAATACACCACCTTTAGTCTTCCCCTTGACAACATACAGCAACAGTGCTGAGTTTGGTTAACATAGCTGTAGGGTATCTTCTCAGCTTGAACAGAAAGGGAAGAGTAAATAAGGCATTTTAAAGGAATTTGTCAGATCACATGTGTGTTCACATATTCAAAGCAAAATACATGTAGTGTATGAAT
Organism: Empidonax traillii; assembly: GCF_003031625.1. NCBI lineage: Eukaryota > Metazoa > Chordata > Aves > Passeriformes > Tyrannidae > Empidonax > Empidonax traillii. The sequence goes on from NW_020955521.1 coordinate 478,409, forward strand.
CAATTGGGAATATAATATTAAAAACTAAGGTACGTAGTGGCTACAATAGGATTTTCTTCTTCCTCAGAGGAAAAAAAAAATCTATGGATTAAAGAAAGGAAACAAGGAGACAAAGTCCTTCTAGCAGGACCTAGTGCTCTCAGGCTGCTGTTTTATTGTCTACAAGTGCAAGCTCACCACCTTCAGGAATAGGCAAGGAGAAGTAAGAGTTCATTTACCGCACAGAACTCTGCAGTGAGATATACATAGAAACTGACTCATTCTCTTGTAAAATTGCATGCATTCTGGGCCAAACACAGCAACATATCAAACCCAAAACACATCAAACAGTGCTAATATTTATATCAGTGTTGATAATGACTTCAGAATGGAAGAATCCAGTTCCTTTCCATCCTAAATTTGGTGTTAGCTTTGAAATCATATATATAAATGAGATACATCAACGGAAAATATCAAAGCTTGTTTGCTCCCACAGCATAGCTCTGGTATTTCCATCAGTGTTCTTGAATCTTAGTAAATATATTCTAAAAACAATTGGCTAATCACTATGTTTCTCTGTATCTGTTAATGTTTTACTGCTTGAAATGTTATGATTTTTTTCAAATCAATGTCTTTCACAGCTCCATCTTTAATCTCATCTTTAATCTCCATCTTTAGTCTGTAAGCAGACAAATAAATGTTTTAGATTTTACGCACTCTGACTCAAACTTTATTTGAGAAGAAGAATGATGAACATAAAGCAAAACTGACCATATCTGTTGGAACAGTTGCTCCATGAAGTTCCTTTACACATTCTCTATAGCACACAATTCACTTCTTCTGATTGCTGTACTTGAGGCCGTAACACAATACCTGCTTAGCAGCTCTACAGCTGTACTGTTTAGCAGCTTGGGGTAAGAAGTGAATCAAACTGTATTCAATTCTCATATCTACCAGGCAGAAAAAACACAGAATATATACATTTGCAGAACAATGCAGCAAATTCTGTCCCAAGGCTGACTTATTACATTGAGTACCTATCTTAAAAATCAGCAAAAACTTTGTTATAGCAAGACATTTTCAACAATATACAGTGATTATCAGACATCTGTTACAACAGTCAGAAACTTGGAGGTTCTGGTTTTCTTTTTTCAAGTTTACTTTCTTTTTTTTTAATGAAATATGTAACTACAAGGCAGGCATTTGCACTACATTGCTGCTGTTTCTGGATTAATCTTTTAAAGTTATAGATTCAAAAATATCCTGGAAAACCTAAACCAAACTTCTTTTGAAAAATACAGTTTCATCCAAATAGAATCTCTTCTAAATAAAGCCATAAAATCAGAGACTGCTCTAAGTACACTCTAATGAGCCCTCATTAACTGAGTTTGCAATGAATTCTAACATACATTTAAATTTTGTGTACCTTTTGGGTTTTCTGACAATCACATCGTGCAGTCTTGGTTACTACTCATATGGGAGTTTTGCCATATTAATGGAATTAACACGCTGCTTTTCTTTTGCTAGCAGGAGTTCTTAAATGATTTTAAAGGTTTTTGTATCTCATTTCTGCTTTACATGTTAAAGCTGGCGTACCTAGCAGCAATGGCTCACTGTGAAGGACATGCACCATTTCAGCACTGGCTCCGAAGAATGCGTTGCTTGGGATACACGTGTTCTCCATTTGAGCAAACCACTGAAACAAGTATCACTAAAATAAATATTTATCAACTCAGCTATAACTATTTCCCTTTCATACTGGACAGTGCCGGACAACAGACAAGTATGTTAATTACTTGACTATTCATTCTTTTTATATGCCTCATTTAACCGATTAAAATCACATCAAACATACATGTGTGGGACTTGTAAATCCCACCTGCTCCAGGATGGTAGGGATCTCTGTTGCATGTGTTCATTTTCCCAGCAGAACATTACATCCCACTCTCTCTGCAAAGTAAAGAGCTATGTTTCTTTCCAAAATGACAATTTAGATTTTTCTTATGTAGCTGATTCCCACAGGTAAAGAAACTGCAGTCTCAAGGGATCCTTGAATTTTCAGGCATTTGTAGTAGTACCTTCTTTTTTTTTCCCCCCCCTCTCCTCCATCTCTCTCACTCGTGGAGTGACAAGAGTACTTTTTATTAGTGAGGTTCAGTGAACTTCAGTGAGGTTCCACACCAAAGTAACACTTCTCAGCATCTCCTGTGCCTGCTGCCTTGTTCAATTTATCTTCTAATGGATTGACTTAACCATTACCCAACAGCACAAGTTCTCTATGGTATGGAAAGTAATAATGTGGTGGATGTTCCCCTTAGATTTCATCAGTGGTGAAATTTCCTAGTACAAAGCTGCTTCACACCACCCACTGGGAAGAGGGAGCAAGGGGAGATAAACTGTCTGAGATCAGCACCAAACCTCATCTCCCAAGGGCGATGAATCATGCACCCTGCTCAGAATAAACATATCCTCATCAAAGGGGACTGTCGGATGGATTAAATGGAAAACACTCTAACTGGGGGATTTTTTTTGTCTGTAGATGCCACTCCGACACATAAAGGGAAAAAAGAAATTAGGTTGCTGTTCTGTGATTAAGTTCCTGTCCCAAGTATATCTCAGGTCCTCTCACTAAAAGCAAGTTCATTTTTTCCCCTTTGTAATCCAGTTTTTAAAGTATTCAGATTACCATTTAACTTTGCACTGTGAACATCTCATTGCTCTCTGTGGTATAGCTAACAGCCAGTTGCTACCTAGGAATGTGTATTTTGCATAATCATCCACGTTACTTTTGGATGGCTTAAGGAAGAAGATATGCCAGTGAAAAGGGAAGGGAGAAGAGAGAAAAGAAATTAGAGAGGGGAGCCAAGACTGAAATGGGACAGTGGCAGGAAATGGAGTGGGGTGGATAGCTGAGCTCTGTGACAGCAAGGAATGGAAAACTAGCTGGAGTCGGCAGCATCATGAGAAGAAGACAGGACAGCATAAAGCAATGAGCACACTACACTTCAGGTCATGTGAGGAAGCCACAGAACAGACTTTAATGAGCCATTAAAACAATGTATTTTAAATATTTGAAAACTGGACTCAGGGAGAGTAACAATATTGCAAAAATGAATTGGGTACTGATTCACAGGGGCACCACATCTCTTACGTCTCAGATGCCTGAAGGTCTCTCAGGTGAGACTGCAGAGTGTATGGACAGTTCTATGCAACTCGAGTGGTTTCCTTCTGTGAGTATGCCAACTGAAAAGTACAATGGGTACAGACTCCACAAGACTCTCAAGACTCCTTGAAACTCCAGAGAGCAAAGAACAGTGACTTTATGTACTGCACCTGTACTCTATGAACTACACCAGTTTTTAAAAAATTTTTTAATAGTTTTTACTACACTGTGTTGATCCTATTCTGTAAAATCCACTGTAGATGTTTTCTTTAGTCCTTCTTTATCATCTCTAGATTATTTAGAGGGATATTTTTATGCTTTAACAGGGTTGTGGAAATTACCTGGAAACTCTACTACATTGTCATTAAATACCTCTTCATACTGCCAGGAATAGCTCTTCGTACTCACAGGAGATCCTCAAGTTTCAAGGCTTTTCTCCACTTCACCTTAAAATCAAACAATAACCTGTTTACTCAGATAGAGTGCACAAGATTTGCTGGGTCTTTACACTGAAAGAAAGATAGTATAGCCATGGCAATTTGAAATCCCTATTAGCTGAGCTCTGCAACACCAGCTGTCAATGGATTTAGAATAATTGGGGTTTATTGTCCTTTTTTTCCCCACTTCTCTTTACTTCTTTTACAGAGATATGTGCTTCACGTTCATAAGCAGCTTAATTAATTCACAGTTTAATTAATTTCACAATCAGTGAAATAACTAGATACACTTCATGCCAGCATCACTTAATGAAGCCACCATATTTCCATCATCGGAAAAAACGTGCATTTGGTGTTCTGCTGCTCCAGCAAGCAAAAACATCAAGTAATATATTCCACAAGACAATACCTGCTGCAAGAAGTTATGCAACAGCATCTGAGCAGAAAAAAAAGGGACACCTTTATAGGTATCACGGTGAACTCAGACAATCCATTACAGTGGCATCTTACTTGCAAGTCCAGGGAAGCTGAAAGTATGTATAAATGTTTGAAAAACTTTGAAAAATGTTATTTATCTTGGTGATAACAACTTTCCTCCACATTCAGGTGTTGCACATCAGCTCTCATCTCACATCTACCAAACCTGAAGACATACAAACATATTTATGCTTAATGCTGCATGCTACCTTCATCTATTTATCACTGTTCCATATCTGTCTGAAAGTATCTAACGATGGACACTCATTTTTACAAGACAGCAGAAAGACACTCTTTCTCCAAAGACTGTCCATTTCTTCATTTTCAATGAAGTTAAGCCTGTCTTTTTCCCTAAAATTCCCAAGTCTCTCACAGACCAAATCACTGGAGCACTGTGGAGTGTCTGCTAGTTGCCACTAAATTCAACTAAATACTGTTCCGAAGGCAATTTAACACTTGCTCTATTTTCATCTGCATAGTGCTAGGAAATGATTTTGTCTACCTACTTCTCAGCTGGCCAGGTAATAAGTGGCAAGAAGTGTCTAAATGTCCAGTTGCATTGCCTGGAATCATCTGATTGACTGCTGAGTTTCTCTGTCTCAAGTTTTTGAGGAATTGGTCTCAACCCTTGCTCAGAATTGCTCAGTCAGAGTCAGTAAAGTGGCTGTTGTAATATAATACTTCCAATAGGTAGAAGAATACTTATTCTGTGGAGAAAAAATGCAGTGCAGTATAGCCGAAATCTATTTTGCATAACTGTTTCCTACTGTATTTTAATGTTTTTTCCAGGCTGTGGTATGTTAGACAGATAACCTGTGTAAGGTAAGGAAAGTAAGGCCAGCTCTCAAGGTTAAGCAGAAGTTCATGCTACGAGCGTTACAACATCCAGGGTCAAACACGAGGCTGCATGATCTTAAGTAGCCAAGAATAGCAACAGCCATACAGACAGGTGAAAAGATGGACTTCTTTTTCCCGTGGCTGAAGTAATGCTGTACGCTAAGACATAAAGTCTTAGAGGCCTTGGACTACCAAAGTCACTTCCTAAGATAAGCCTGCACTGAATTTGAATGGGACCTCACAACGAGCCCTTTGAATCAACTATAAAAAGAGGTAGTCTAGGCTAAGCACAAGCCGTGAAAGGGAGCAGAGGGTAGGAAAAATTTATGACCAGCATGAACCTACTTTCCTACTCTGAGAATTTAGGCTCAAACAGGGGAGAGCCAGTTTCCTGCCTTGGAGCACAAACTCTTCGCTGCACAGAAGGCAGCTAAAAATTTCCTATTTCACTTAGGCAAGAAAGTTCTCCAGTCTTAGAGTGCGGCTCAAAGAGTGGAATTTCAAAGGATCAGGCAGAAGACACAGGTAAAATGTGTTCTCAGACTAGAAGGACCACTGCTCCAAACTCCTCTCCCTTAAAATTTCATTATATTGTTTATTCCCTTTTCTTTTTTACTCATTATAGCAGGATAATGGAGAAGAAAATGCTTTCCAACTGCTTCTCTGCTTGCAAACTCTATGACAGGACAGTGTGTTGCATTGACAGGGTGGCTGTTCTCACAGGGCTCTCCTGACATGCTCAGTCAGTATCCATGCCCAAGCACAGCAACAGAAAGAGCCTGTGTTCAGCAGAGGGGAGCTACAGACAGTTGCCCCCCTCCTCTCACTGCTTTCTGAGTTCAGTCCTTCTGACAACCGATGTTGACCAGATGGGCCCTAGATTTTAATAGCTGTGTGAAAAGAAGAAGGGATGTCTCCTGATGTGCTTGTGCTGAACAGAAAACCCACCTCAGGCTGTAACATGCCAAGAGTTGCCCATTTGAAAAACAAAACAAAAAACCTGGATGCTTTATATTAGTGGAAGCTGCAGAGTGGTTCACACTGGAACCGTGCACGCACACAAACACACAACAGGCCTCACAGTGCAAATGAAGGGGCTTATTAGAGATGAAAGAAGGCCTCACATCATCCCTTGTAAGGGACCATTGTCTCCCTTTCTGCTACAGTGGTCTGTGAAGCTGTGGGAAACAAATGACCTCCGAGCCACAGCACTGTGTGCAACTGCAAAAGAAAAGGAAGGGGGAGAGGGAGGGGGTTCTGTGGGAGGGCCAGCATCCTCACTCTCCAGTCTTCTAACATCCCCACCATGCCATGTGCCCTGTGCACAGCACAGAGGTGTTTCATGTGCCTCCAGCTCCTGCTGCAGCCCAGTCAGCAACAAAACTGGAATCTCAGCTGAGACAGCAAGACACCCTTCCCCACCAGCACAAGGAATTTTCCCACCTGGCTGCCCAGCTGGTTACTCAAGCTTAATGGTTGAAGGTATGCTACAGACCTTCTGCTTTTCATTTGTATATTTCATACCATTAATAAGGAACAAAAAATCCTGCTTCACTTGGAAGAAGGGTAGACAGGAACAAACAGAAGAGAAACCAACAACAAGTAAATGAAGCATTAAGGAGAAGGGACAGAAAGGATAGGTGTAGCACACAAAGCAATAAGTATCTATAGCTAATGCTTATCCCACGTCCATTACTGAGTTTCTGGTTATGAGAGATACTGGGAGATGCAAAGGTGAATTAAACAGTAGGCAAAGCACATGCACTCCCCACACTACTTTGAATACAAAAACCCCTCCTTTTTTTGTTTGCTTGTTTGTTTTTGGTTTGGTTTGTTTGCTCCTTATTTCTTCCAGTCATTTGATCAATCTTTAGTCTTTTACACCTAAATAGAAGACCACCCTCTTTATATTCAACTCTGCTCTGGAGAACGAGACTAGTATTTTTGATCAGACTACACTCTACCAAGACGTGAAGTCCAGCATCTTTGAGAAATCCATTGGTTCAGGAATCTAAATTTCTCCTAACTCATCAAAACAAAAACTGTGTTTTCCACTCAGCAGCTGATTCAAGATTTCTGCCTTGATATTTGGATATCAGTCAACACTATGAGAATAATCATCTCTCTGCAGAGCCTACAGTCAGACCAGGCTGCCAGAGCTAAACAGGATGCTCCTGGCTGCACCAGGGAGAGAACTCTCTTGGACCAAGAGAAAATAGCAGAGATATAACTATGTTCAGAACTACAGACAACATTCAACTCAGCTTTCACTGAATTTCTTCAAAACTTCTAACTATAACACCAGAAGGTTCATGCAGTAAACCACCACCTTTGAAATTACCATCTTCTTTACAGGGTAAAGAAGAAGAGAATATTATCACTATCATGATTTCTGTATTTAAAGATTTAGGAGATGCTCACACACTTGGGTAGTGCATGGAGATAACTGAATTTGCAAGGTGGTTCTTTTTCTTAGGCAACTCAAAAATACATGATATTTCTAATTAAACTGTATATAGCTGCATTACCAATAGCAACATTATTTGTAACACATTTTTTTAAAAACACTAATACACTTTTCCATGATAAATTCTCTTCGGCTATTTTGTTTAACACAGCTCAAGCTGAAGCCAGGCTCTTAAGCCCAGCAGTACACTGTCTGACTTGCAAAGGCATTCAGGAAATACCCAGGGCTAAACAAAACTGTTCTTAATTATTTTAAGTTCATAAAACCAGCTCTGTATAAGGTTCTGAATTCCTTTTAGTTAATAGAAATACCCCTGCAGCTGGAACCCAGACTACAGCTCTAGCCACCTCTCTTTCCAATGTCAACAAAATTTTCCGCTTCTGTCACAAGATTTTGACAGTTCTTACAACATCAATGAATCAAGTGTTGTGGTCTCTCTAGAAAGGCTGCATTATCCCCAGTGCACATAAAAGGGGAATCAGCAGAATGACAGCTTTGGGGTTGTTATAACCTACAGGTTACACTGCAAAGCGAAAAAATGGAGACGGGGAGAGAAGCACTGCCCTTACAGCTGGTCAGGGGCTAAACACATTCAAGTCAACCAAACTTGGATTAAAAGTAGTAAAATGCATCCAGGACACAGAGTCAAGTAGCAAGGAAAGTAAAAAGCTGGAAGAGCTCTCAACAGCCCTAACTCTCACAATCCATCAGCAGAGAGTAGAATCCGCAATGCAGCACAGATTTGTACTGACATATTTGTTATTTCCCAGAACAGGATTATGTACTGTCCAACGTAATTGTGAAAAAAAAAAAAAAAAAAAACCAAAACAAACACAATCCACTTTCAAACTTCGCTGAAGTTCTTCAAGAAGTTGATGGTAAAGCCATGTACAGAAGCCAGGTCTCCAGATGCCTAGCCCTGTAACTTCAGAATACTTCTGAAAAGACTTGCATGCATATGTAAACAATGTCTATATATAAAATACATGGACTGTATCTGAAAGCTTGGGAACTCAACCACGGTACAGAGGTCTGAGCCAGCAGCTGAGAAATAGGAAGTTAAACCTCTATAATAAAACTTGGTTTTATATACTGTTTTCCACGTTCCCTATTCTTGAAAAACAATAATTACACAAGTGGTTTTCACTGTCAGTTCAGAGTGAAATGAAAAACAAATCACATGAAGAAAAAGTAGTGAACTAGTAAACAGGATTGTTCACAACATTTTGGTTTTAGTAGTCTCAAGTAAGACTTGTGTAATATTTTCTATTTATCTTGCTGATGGTCATTTCAATAAGCACCTGCACACAACAAAGTTAATTAAAATTATTGCACAACCTATGAAACAAGATTTGCTAAACACAATAGCTACACAGTGACATGCGAAAGGCAGTCCATAACCTTCAGCTTAACTAATTCCAAAGAACAATAAACTAGATTAAATATAAACACTGAAACCCAGGAGACCACATCCCTGAGCACAGTTACACACTGCTTATGTACTCTGCAGGTAAAAAGCATGATCATAAAAATCAACAAAACTAGTCTAAGGAGAATCACTTCAATGTAGTGAGGCCAGCATAGGATCCCCAATACCATGCGTTCCTCTCTCCCCAGACCAAAGCAAACAAAGCCACTACAAAATGGAAAATAGGCAGTGTTGACTCATTCTGTAAGGTTCTTCTTTTTACTTGTATTTTAAAGTCTCCTGAAACAAGCTAAGTTGCTTTAGTTCAGCTCTAAGACTGGTGGATCAGCTTGCATCAAAAATAATCAGAGCAGAGTGAAGGTAAGCTAAATACACACACACTTTATTCAGTATTTATTATCATCCACTCCAATTATTTTCCCAAAGAAAATATTCCCAGATGACTAGTGAGTTGTTTAAAACTCTGTCCTGCAGCAGAAGCACCAATCTGGCTCTCATTTTCCTGTGGTTTCAAAAAGCAGCTGTTTGTGTTTACAGTCACCAGCAAACCATCCAGCTTTTTAATCAAACAAGAGATGCACGGGTACCTTTGCCCATGGCTATGGGAATCAAATCACTCTGGAAAACAGACCTTTTACAATATTAATAAGAGGCCCTCAGAGGATGCAGCGGACTAGAGAGGCATGCTTTTTGAGAAAACCAGGTTTACAGCTCGCAGCATTCTTCATACTGGCTCAATATACTGGGCTCAGTAGCAAACGTCAAACTCTCAGAAGGGCCCAGGAGTCAGTATTCTTTCCTTCTCCAAATAATGTTCTTTCTTTCTCACGTGCCTATGTCCTCCTCCTTTTTTCCTCATTGCATATGCAGAAACACAATAAAATAGTAATTCAGATCTACTATAAAATAAGTTCGGCAATCCAGAGAGGATGAAGATATTTTTTCTAACAATAGAGTACATTTTTCCAGTATGAACAACCATGTGATAGCATTTGTTTAGAGGTAAATCAGAACTGTGTTCTCACTATGTGAGCTCCTCTCCATATTTGACTTTAGACCTTTCCCTACTGCTGGCCTGCTTGGAGCTGTTGCTGACAACTACAAGGCATGCAACTGTTAGTTTGTCACAAGCCTAGTTGCTCATTTGTCTAGAAGTGAGTTAAAGACTGATACATCAATGGTGTGCGTCATAAGAATTCAGACTAAAACTTATACTGGCCAAGATTTCTGTTTCTTGCACTGGTATGTACATCAGCTATCAAGGGAGAAGCAAGTGAGTTCAAAAGTTGCAGCTCTAGACTTGGAAAGGCAAAAAAGTGTATCTCAGTGAGAAGTAATTGCATAGTTGTTCCTCTTCCTGATCATTGCCTAACAACAACAGCATACTCACCAGTTGTATTTTGAAACACAGACCTCTGAGCGACTCACTGACTTCTTTCCTTTATGGAAAGGAAAACTTAGGATACTCTTTGCCATTCCTGTTCACAAAGCTTCCATAAGAAATGGCTATCTAATCTCTGAAAACAGGATTCTACTTGGATGTTTTTTCTCTTCTAGGAAAGAAATACAGAGCTTAAAACAGCTAAGACACTAGAAAAGCCCACTAGAAGTGCCACAGGAATAGGCATGGGAGGCTTCAACTTGACTTGAAAGGAGCACAGTGTCTTCTCTTTAAGCCAGGTAACATGAGCTAGTTCAGTTAATGAAGTCTTCCTCATTCCATCAGGAATTTCAGGGCAAATTTGAAGACTTATGTCTTCAGAAAAATTTTAGATAGTCTCACAGGTGCTTCACTGAACAAAATCTGGTGAAGGCCACAAAAGAAACGTAAACACAGTTGAGCTGGTCTACAGACTGATGAAGGACATTGATCCAACAAATTAAAAAAAAAGGTATCACATGAGCAGTTGGGTGCCAAACTCAAAGATTCACTATGATTGTCCAAGTAACAGGAACAAGGATTCTCCATGTTCTGCCATTGTAAGCGGTGCTGCAGGTATCAAGAACCATTAAAAATTTGTTTTCCCGCAAGGTTACTTCAAGTAGAACACGGCTAAAACACTTAGTAAGTGGCAAACTGGAGACACTGTGTTTTCATTTTATGTGGTATCTGCTTCCTCTGGGATTCCCTAGCCAAGGTAGCGCATAATCCTTTTCAATAAAGCATCACTGTTCAGGCAACTCCCAAGACAGCAGCTAAAGGAAAAAATAATAACCCTTAGCAAAAAATACACAAACAACAATCTACAGTATAAAAGAAAGTCCATTTAGATACAAACTAAACAGGAAAATGACGTGTCCTGAGTCAAAATGAGGGGAAGCTGCAAATAAGTTCTGGGTCTCTAGAGAATAAAATAATTTCAGCCTTATGGTCACTGTCAGCAAAGATTTTTTTTATTCTATCTCCTCAAAACCTAAAGTCTGTGATCTCTATCAAGTGAGCATGAGGAAAGATTTATTCCCTCTTCATTAACTTTTGCCTTGGACACAAGTTCAAAATAGCACACAGCACCCTTATACACAAAGCAGTCCCTGGGTTTCGTAATCCAGGTTATCCTTCCCAGGCAAATGCAGTTTATTACATGGAGGAATGCCAGAAATTAGGTGTGTAAGTTTATACAGACATGCCACACTATTTGTATTGGACTGATTAAAAAAACAGCAAATGAAAAAAATAACTCTAAAGAAAAGAATCTAAGAACAGAGCATTCTTTATATATTTGTTATTTTGTTTTCTAAAAAGACACTTTCAAGGAGTTGAACATGTAATTATTTTCAAAACTTATAAATGAGCACTAATGAGTAAGGCAATTGGCTGAAAAATTCCTTTCCAGCTGAACTTCATGTGCAACTTATATTTAATTTTAAATATCTGCCTTCCCTGAGCTTTTCAATTCTTTACAGGAAAACACAGCAGTTGATACTGATTTCTATATTTTGTGTAATCCAACTCATAAATGCTCAATATATAACTTAAAACATTAAAATAACTCCACTTCTGTTGAAGTGAATGTTGTAATTTTTATTGATGTAGCATGAGGAATGCATGACAACTCCTCCTGACCAGGCCCATTACTCAACACTGAAATTTACTGTCAAAATTGCCTTTACCCTCAAAAAAAAGGAAGAAATTCAAAACAATACAAGGTAAATTTAATCATGCTGTAATTATAAAAGTAAAAGAAATTAACTAAAAGAAAAATGATTATTAAAACAACACAGAAACAAATATCTTCCCCCTTGAATGTTAAGTTACGCTTTCAGAATTCCTAAGATATAAATTCAAGAACTGTAAAGTTAGCCCTCCTCTAAATGTTATTGAAAGGATATACTCAAAATCAGAAGGATTAAAACACAGATTGAATATGAAGTACAGGCCTTTGGAGAATTTACAAATATTTTAATGAAAAGTTTCTGCCTCATGACATAAAGGGCTAGATAATACCTTCACCGTGCAAGTAGTTCACATTGAGCAGCTGAGGAAACAGACTCATGATCACAATTCCCAACTAGTACTCTCCTTGTTTTGATACACGAGACATACGTGACATCACTCCCTTCTTTACCTCATCAAATGCTTGTGGCTGATAGCTAGAGAAGTACCTGACTTTATGCTTCCTAGTCCTCTTCATACCCTTGCTCACTGTGAAACCCTGCAGCTGCCCCACTGGAGCCACACTGACTTTGTGAGCAGCTCCCTTTTTCTCCTATGGACATTCAGGTGAAGTTTGGGACAAGAGTTCCGTGAAGTGAAAGGGCACCCCAAAGCAAACAACATAACCAACGTGTATTAAAAATCGGCATTTACTGAAGAATCAACAGCCATATCTGGCAGAGAAAAACCAGTTTCCCATTATCAGTGGTAATCACTGATTTAACTCTGATTGGAAATCACTAGATTTCTTTTTCCTCTTCACTCTGACAAAAAAAACCTTGTCACGTATATGAACCCTTCATGTGCATAATCCTATCCTTCTTCCTCCCTACTGTATTTCACATATAGGACCAGATTTTACATGCTCTACTCAAAGGTCATCTCTATGAGTGAGGCAAGCAACTTCTGACTCTGGATAAGTTAGAATTGGAACATCTTAAAAACAATGCAAGCTCATAAAATGTCCATTATTATTAACCACTGTGAAGAATAGTTCATTTCTTCTAGTCCTGATTATTCATAATAAGCTAAAACTGTTGGTCAGAGAGTGAGTGAGGAGTAGGTAAAGATGAATGGGTTGATTCTTGCCTCCTAGACATACAGTTTATTAAGCTATTGTCTGAAGGAATGAAGAAATGGTAATTCATAGTTAAAATAAGCCGAGGTTACACTGGTACATGATCATTCTCCTGACAAAGCATAGAAAGAAAGAAAAACTTCAGCTTAGTGATGTGCCTCCAACTTTCAGTGCTGGCTGTGGCTGCTCCTCAAGCAGCCCTGCTTAGGCTGTTCTTGAACCTATAATTATGCAAAATAAGTTGAGGCTATGTCTAGAATTACAAAACCCACAACCCACGTTTTCTTTACGTTTTCTTGCTCTGTCCAGCAAGAGCTCCTAACCTAGAAACCTAAAATTACACTGGCTCTCATCAGACTTAAACTTCAAGAACTCAGCCTTCCTAAAGTGAAGTCATGCACATCTGTGATCATTAGCAAAACACTGCTGTTGGATACATTATAAAATGATGCCAGTGCTGGCTACAACATGAAACTGCCCATAGTTCCTTATTCTGGTAGTATCAGCATGCAATTTGTTGGATAGATTCTGTAATCCACAGATGAAGGCCGTTGTACATTTTGATTTTATCCAGCATTAACAGCCCCTAATAGCCTAGTTCAGCATAGACATAACAAATGAAAATGGCTTTAAATTATCCTTCCCCTGAGATGTAATTTCTTAAGAGAACAAACTCTATATGCACAAAGAGAGATTTCCAATGTAAACATGCGGTGGAAGCTAAAAACTGCAGTCAGATTTAGGGCAAAGCAAGGGATTAAATTTCAAAGACACCCATTTCTTTCCAGTTCACAATATGTATGTTCTTTTCTGATGACGTTTCTGCCTTTTGTGCTCAGAGGATCATGTCAATTAAAGAAGTCACTTTTTAACTTTTTGAGACCTTAATGGGCTTTGTCTTGTTTTCCCCCCTGTACTACTATGAGTGGGATGCAGAATCTACAATTGTTATGATTGGTAAATCCTAAACAGGACCAGAGTCATTACCAGCACATAGCTGTGGGCATTTTAAATTATCCTTTACATTTTCAGATGGACTCTAGAATTCCAACCAACTTATTAGCTAATTTGAAATTCTTAAACTGTGAGGACAAAAAGGAAGAGATAATGTGTAATAACTTCAGTATGGAAGATTCTTTGGTTTTTTTCTTTCTCAGGATTAATGTAATATCAGCCCTGATTTTGCATCTGATGACAAGCAGAGTCAGAAAGAAAAGTGCTTTACAGAGAGAAATCCAATGCTACTGCTAGAAAAACCTGTATTTACGAATGCAATACTTTTACTCTCTTACTTCTTAGCCCTCTGACAAAAAAACCTATGAAGACATTATATTGCAACCATTATTATATGAAGGTCTGACCTTACCACCTCTCATAAAAACACAATACCAGACCTACATTCAACACAAAACTTCCAGTCATTTTGCACAACATGGCACTGACTTACTTCAAAACTGAAGTTTAGATCCCTAAAGATTAGTTGCTTTTGTTGGTTTGTCTTTTCTGCAAAGACACTGTTCTTAAACATTGCTAACATTCAGTGCTGAATCAGTACACTAAAAATAACAGATTAATTATCTATTTGAAGATTATATGGTTTTTTTGTGTTTGGACACATTGAATCTGTTCTATTAGTAGAGAACAAAAATGCTTTTCATCAGATGAGGTCTACAGTTTCAGACTACTATGTTTAAAAAGAAAAAAATCCATATATAAATACTCTCTGCAGTAAACACATTTAAGGATACAAAATTAAACAGAAAGCAGGGAGAAAAAAGAGATGAAAATGGTAAATCTGGGAAGAAGAGAGGGGTGCTTATACAAGCTAACATTTGTATGTAAGAATTACGCACTGTAAGGTGGAAGCAGGGCTATCAATAGCACCATTTACAATCCAACAGAGCAAAAGTGTAGCCTGTGTGAACAAAGGATTAATTCTGTTACAATGATAAAGGTTTGTATGACCTGCAGCTTTACATATCTTACTCAAAAAGTTGTGTGCTTAAGTAATACTAGCTTTGTCATTAGTTCTG
The DNA here is from genome assembly GCF_003031625.1 of Empidonax traillii. NCBI lineage: Eukaryota > Metazoa > Chordata > Aves > Passeriformes > Tyrannidae > Empidonax > Empidonax traillii. Next base: position 493,463 of record NW_020955521.1, read on the forward strand.
ACACTACACAGGCTAGTAAAACCAGACCTAATCATATTAGGGTGTTCCTTTAGAAGGTTTATTTGATTGGTCCATCCTCTAATATTATTTCTCTTTTAAAGATTCCTCCTCATACAATAAAGTAAATGATACACTGCCCTCATATCCTTTAGGATATGCAAGTCACTCCTTCAGCAAAATTTATCACATATAACTTACCACCAACCACAACCCTGATCCTCTACTGTGTTGTGTTCCTGACATTTAATCCATAAAAACAAAAGATATATCACATTTTAGGAGAATTATGACACAGGACTCACTGGCCTAGGAAGTTTTTTTTACAGTCTCAGTAGAAAGTTTTATGTTTTAATGCTGGGATTGCAAATATCACATGGGGAAAGATGTGAGCCAGATGATGCGTTCGGCTAAAGAACAATTTGTGATACCTGAAATTTCCAAGTTGCCACCCTAACACATGCAAAATTTTGTAACCATATTCTCTCAGAATTATGACTACTGTCTCCATCTTCAAATTCTGTCCTGGAAGGGAGCACCTGAAGCTATTGGTACATACCTGTTGGCTCTAAAGACATCTTTGTTTGTTTTTTTTTTTTTTGTGGTTCCGTTGGATGGGTGTTTGTTATTACTGTTGTTTTAAATCAACCAATGTTTGACCAAAGACTAGTCTGCAATTTCCCAAGTAAAGTATTTCACTATTAGGCGAAAAAAGATTTGATAATCGTAACAACTCGGAAGAAAACCATAAAACGAATGATCATTCACCCAAGTTGCCCCAAGAGATTGCAAAATACTTCTGAGTGTGTGGTTATCAATTAATCTATCTACATGTATACACATATGCACAGGCACATATGTATCTATCTCTTCTATTATATACTAAAACAGCTTTGTGTTTATTTAGGAGAGGTTGATGGAATGTGAAAGTCACAGTTGTTTCAGACACTCATCTCCTGAAGAACATGTATTCTGAAAGATAACTGCACATTAGGATTTGATACTCCTGTCTTTTGAAGAAGCCTAGCTTGAGCAAGTATGGACAAGGGATTTAAAATATTTTTAGACCAACCAAAGCAGCTAAGTAAAAGGGCTTTACAAATGTAAGCTGAGAGTTTCCTTTAATTTTACTAAGTAACTTCCTTGTTCCTTTTTTTTAATTCTTCAACAGCTCAGAACAAACAAAAAAAAAATCATATTTGGAGAAACTACCTCTATTAAGCATGTTCTCTGAAAAGATACCTCCGGACAAAGATGATGGTGCATTTCTATATGGAATTGTTTACACATCATCAGGTATGAACAATGGTGAAATAATAACAGAACTGGACAGCACTTGCAATGAATGCAATCTATAACACAGTCAAGCTAGTAGCTGAACATTTTAAACCATCTTTACAGACACTGAAGAGACTATTGCATGCACTGGAAAATAAATTCACTTTCTGCAGTTTCAGTAATATTTATGAAGATGAGCATGGAGTGCAGCAACCAAAGAGAACAGAAAGATCCATTATCCTTTAACTTGGAACTCAGTCAAAAGGAAGTTAAAACCACCATTTCACCATGAGTTACTCAGGAGAGACAGTTATTTCTGGAGGAACTGAAGTTACACAAGAGAGTTCTGACAGATAACAGGAAACCAATTGAAAAATGAGATGTTAATTCACAGTAAGACACAAGCAACAGCCTCTGTTTGCTGACTCTCCTGCCTTCTTGCCAGATGTAGCAAGAACATGTCATTTGCAGGACAGATAACTTCTTTCTGAATGCACAAAAATCACAATGGAAGGTCACTTTTAATCTGAATCCTATTTCCAAACATAGCAGGGCTTGGAGATGTTGGAAAAGAAGCATTGAGAAAGAAGTACCCAGTTCCCTTCAAGAGGACAGAGAATTCCTTCATCTCTTCTCATCTGCAATCCTTCAATTCCTCTTACTGAGTAGGCTTGATCTGGCTTTTATTATGAGGTACTCATTGGGAAAAAAGGAACAACCCACAATAACATAAGGCTTGATGAATAAGAAGCATGCCTCCCCAAAAGAGATATCATCATTCACAGAACATTTTAAAGGTTACAACATTGTAGTTGGTATTTAATTTTGATTCAGAAAGTAAAAAAATACTCAAGCAGGAGTTCTTACACAAGTCAGAATTATAAACACTGGTGCAGAGACATAAGCTGCGCTTTCTCAGGGTGAACTGGATGAAGCAGTTTCAACAATTTTCTCTCCCTTTTAGTACCTTCCTTTATGCGTCATCTCATTAATCCAAAACACATGAAATTTGGTCACCCAAAGGAAAGACAAATCCAGAGGGTCTCTCCTGTGGTTTAGGCCTGCCATCTTTTGATTTAATATTTCATTTGAAAAAGTTTAACTTCTGTAAATAGTCTTAGCAAAAGTTTTTATATGAGCCATGGATTGCCAAGTGAGATCCTGAGTACTTCTTCAGCTGGCAAGATAGAATCCAAGGCTCATTCCTATTGCTTTAAATGGTTCCATGGTAAAAATATTCCTTATTCTAACATGACATAATATGGGAGAACACACGTATTTCTACTAGACACCTGCAAATTCTATCAAATGTCTTGATTGAGAAACCAACTTAATGTTTTACTTTCAAATAACCAGAGTCAACTCCTAAATGGGGACTTCAAGGATTATGCCAATTTGTGAAATGTATCACAACACGTTCATCTCTAGGTGTAAACCAGAGTTTAGCTGTTCTCAAAGAGGTTTGTGCATTTGGGCTGTGTTCTTTGACTAGAAGGGCTTCCTCTAGTCCTAAAGCTCTTCACCTTAATAAGCTGGGAACCTACTCTCTTGTGAGTACATACTGCCCCAGTTGCTGCCACCTCTTTACCAGTTTACAGTGCAGTTACCCTGCAGACCACTGAGAGAGCTTGGCCTACACAGGTTTTTCCACAGACCACCACTCCTGTCATCAACATGTCTTCATCTAACCCATGTCCATTAGAAGCTGGATGTTACTTTACTGTGTTAAAGACTAATTCCTTTTTTTTCCCTTTGAGGATCACCTTCCAGGTTGTCAGCCCAGTCCTGGCAGTTCTAGGTTGCAAGTTGACAACACCAGGGCACTGGGGACTCACACACTGGTAAATGGCTATAGCAGCTATTTTCTTATTTCTTATATATCCTTATTGTAAAGCTATTTACAGTGACCACCATTTCTGATAAGGAGAAAAATCTGATAGGGAAACCCAGACCGTGCATTCTTTGTCCTCCTCCTCCTCCCAGAACTGATATGTCAGTAGTACAGACCTTCTGGTTTCACTCCTCTACAGGACTAGTTTCCCCTGATCACTGAATATGCTGTTCTATTGTTTGGGACACCATCTCTGTGTGCCAGAGTCCTCCACATAGTTACATTGTCAAACTCACAAGTTTGAAAATAAATGCATAAATTCATGAGTCTTAAGAGGCTTTGCTCACATATCTGAGCACTTCCCAAGGATTAAGTAATTTAAATATATTATTTAAATATTACAGTTTCTTCTCTTCCCCACTTTACCCCTCATTAGATTTAGCAAAGCAGTCACATGTACTCAAAGATTTTTGAACACCATCACTGTTTCAAAGGTTTATTTTATTTCAACTGTGACTCTGCTTAAAAGATAACTGAACTCAGTCCTCAAAAAAGGTGACTTCTTATAAGCCATTGACAGTCATGAAAACAGAAAAGAATAAAATCCCATTTTATCTAAGTGGCTAATCAGGAGCTCATTCTGTACTGGATCAGTGCTTTTCACACCAATCATTTAAGTCTGCCAAACTATACAGAACCAGAGAGCAAAGGTAAACACATTTACTTATTGCTACGGAAGCATTGATGGTCACAGTACAATTCAGAAATCCCACTCAGAGACAAGTATTATTTTGAACATATTTTTGATGTCTATAGACCACAAATGAACAACTTTTATGATGACACTGACAGCAATCAATTTGAATTGTTAAGAACTATGCAGCAGTCACACCTCACCCCACACCTCCCAAATCTGACCTGTAGTTTCCATCTGAACCCTCTGCATCTGGCACACTTGCAAACATGCAGAGAGCTTCCTGAGCCATCCAGTGTCTCAGTGAATGGGGTTTTTTTGGTAAATATTACTGGCCACAGCTCAAAGGAGCTTTTCTATGCTTTTGATCTCCACTACAAACGCAAAGGACTGAGCAGCATGTGGCCAGGAAAAGCTGTATCCAGTGAGAGGCTATGAAAACTTCTGACTGTAGAGTCAGTGAAAAAGAAAGGTAAGCTCTTCCACAACAACTATTTGTACAAGAATTCTGCTTTATATATTCGGAAACTGTAATTTGCACCTGTTCATCCAACCCACAAGTTCTGTGAGGGCAAATTTCAGAAGGAAACGCAGATACACAAGGCTGGTTTGTGCACCTCACCAAGCTTACATGTCACTGCACGCAGAAACTAACAGCGTACACACATGCTAGGAGTGAACAGGAATAAGTTACTCCTTAGGCATAATGCCTAGAAAAATGAAGGAGTTTTCCATGAAAACTTCTAGAAAAACTCATATAAGTATTGTTAGTGAAGTGCAGAGTTGTAAGTATGCACTTTCTTTCATGCCTTAGGATGACTTCAGATTTTAATTTCTTCCACAGATGCATTTCTTCGCCAGGTTCTGACAAGGCTGTTCAGAAACCCAGTGATTACACTGCAAAAAAAGTTTCATGCCTTCATCTATAAAACATACCGAATGGAGTGCATTTAGCCGGCCTTTCATTTTCCAGTCTCATTTTCCATTACAGTAAAATCATGGCAGCACACACAGCCAGCAGAGTTTTCTTTTAGCATCTACTCTGGTCTACACCCCAAGAAGCTGGGTTTAACACTGTTTCTATACAGATGTTCCATGTGGTCTTAAATATATCAATAACTAGCATATCAGCTTCACAGGTGAGCTGCTCCAAAGTTGTCACCCACACTTGCTAGGAAGCTATACCTTTCTAAGGCTGAAGTTTACCACTTCTTCTTCCAGTTACTGCACACTCTTACACATCTGCCCACACAGCTGAGAAGACTGAACTGCCAAATAGCAATTCCAAGCATAAGTACCTCTGTAATCTCACATTGTCACCAGACTCCTGAAGCCTTATATGAAAAAGAGTTTCTACAACATGGACTGCTTTTTGTGGTCTCCCCTCCATCTTTGTATCTTCCAAAATCCGAGAATCAGAACTGAATACAAATTCCAGCAGAAGCTTACCAGTCTTGGGTACAGTAATAAACAGAATTACTCCTTTCTACTTGGCAATCCTGATAAAGCATACCAGGATCCCATCGAGAGGCTCTTTGCCAGAGCTAATTAGAAAGACAGCTTCTGCTGAGAAAGTTTCAGTGACTTTCCCACCCCAGGATAATCTCTTGATCATGGTTTTTAAGGCTGTTTCTTATGCTGTATGCACAAACTTTCATTCTTTCCTCTGATTTACATTGCCTTTATTTGGCTATAGTAGCACTACACTGAATGATGGCTAATCTTTTAAAGGAGCTAAAAAAACAGTCAAGAAGAGAAATAGAATAACTTTTTTCCATAAAAGTTGCGTGTAAGCATGTTATAAGTCGAAAAGGGGAAAGCCTTTGGTCCTGCTGTCCATCTTGGAAATTGCCTGGGAAACCATCACAATGGTAGAATGGATCTGGCACCATTCCAAAGAATTAAATTCACAAATGAAAATTAATCTGCTGGTATTTAGAAGGAAAGTGCCCCTTCATTCTAGCATCCCAGCATTCTTGTATGCATTATTACTTCAAATAATTTGGACATCTGGGGTAAGACGGACATCCGTTTTATTAATTGTTTTGAGTCACAAGCACTTATAGCTGTCTTCAGTACAGATTGGAACTTTCATTTTAGGGCAACAGACTGTATCTTGGAAATGAAAACACAGTCAAGAGGCACGTAACACATGGACTTACCCTGTCCACCATCAGGTATTTATCTGTAAAGCCCAAAGGCCAAAGGTGAAGCTTTAAAAACTATGTTACATTATCTTTTATTTGTTTCCTTTTGCAATGTTGGTTGCACAAGCATGTGAGTATAAACAGCATGATGCTTCCTTATCAGTGATCTCTCTCCTCCAAGACTTACTCAGAGGCCAGAAGCAGGTTCCCCACAATAGTCACTGACTAACTTCACAGATACTGGATTATCCTATCGGTAAGCCTGCTGGGAGAAGAGTCTGGACAGAGAGCAAAAGCCTTCATTTACAGATACATTCCTTCTTCACTAACAAGGAAATAAACTAATATAAGTATCAAAATAAATTACTGTAAACACACCTATGCACATAAATATATATGTATCATACACAGGGTCTTGAGTCTAGAACCACAGGGAACCTGCTGGTGGAAACTCTTAGTAAGAGATGGTCAGAAAATCAGGTCTATCTGCCAGTTTATTGCTACAACTTCTCCAAGCATTTTCTGCCCAAGTGCAGTAAAGCTCAAAAAACTGTGGTTCATCAACTGTGGTTACTCAGAGTCTCTGACTCAGTCTTTGGTCATGGAGTGAAATAGAGTTTTCATTGCTGGGTCATTAGTTTGGCCTAAATCATGAAACCAACTAGCTCTAGGAGATATGTTTCACTTTTAGGTCACTGTTTTGCATCCAGTACAGGCCAATAGCAGTTGAATGTTTTAACCATCAGACAGCTGTTTACAGTCTGATGCAAAATTAATTTGTCAACTCATCAGTTTCACTACATACTGCAGAAGCTACATCAATGACCTTTGCAACAACTTTAGAAATTCAACAAGGACTAAATGGGAGCCTGAGCTTCCATACTGATTCATTGGATGTGGAGTCTCCAGATGAAAGTTGAAATACAATGATAAGCCAGTAGAACAGCTTTTGTCAACCACTGCTTGTGTTTGACAGTCCAAGGACAAGAGGACAGAGACTGTGGTTTGCAGAGAGCTCATCTTAGTGCCTTACAATAACACTAACATCTATTAAAAAGTACAGTCCTAACTACTGTCCTAACTACAGATGCAAGTAGAAGCCACAATTGTTTGTGTCAATAGTCTGAAAGGACCAAAATTCTTTTCATCTTGCCTATATTAGGTGTTAGGAAAATGACCATGAGGTGGGATTTAAAACACTCTCTTTAAACCCACCTTGGTTACATCTGGTTAGTTACAGTAAGTTCATCACTGACTTTACGCCCAATTACTTTGTCAAGGAATGTCAACATTTGAAGGCTATAACTTACTGGTAGTTTAATGTTATCCTGGGATTAATATGAGAGAAGAGAAGTGGGCTGTGAATTACGAGGGGATGTGTACTGCAAGAGATTTGGCAGGCCAGGGCTCTCATTAGGCCAAAGTTTGGGATGTCCTAGTTCTGTATGTATGTTATTAATCACTAGTTGGGGCTTACCAACAAGAGTAATTTTTCCATTAAAACATTCATTGTTTATTTCTAGAGGAACAGAATTATCCTATCTGCAGAATTCAGATTTGGGGAAAAAAAACCCCAGAGTTTCCTTAAGTTCTGTTCAAAACATTCTGAAATCAGACAGAAGGTTCCAGAAGAGAAAGTATTTTTCTATTCCTGCTGTCAAGCAGCACTATTCCACTTTTACTAAGTATTTACTAACCTGAGTTGGCAGAAAAGATAATCTTCAAACCATCAGCACATTTAACAGCAACAAAGTAGATTTATAATTAGGCACTTAGCTATTAGGAGAATAAGGTCCCTGTCTTTTGAAAGAGTCCACAGTTAATAGATCAAGCACATACTGGAGATTCATCAAAACACGTAACCTTGTGTATAAATTAATAAAGAGGTATAACAAATGTAGCATAACAAAGAAGAGTATATATAGAAAATGACAGTAATGGTAGTCAGAAAAATGCAGAAGAAAACATAAAAGTACCTCCAAGTGATACTAAGACTATCACAGAAAGAAAATGGAAGGGAAGAAAGTACAGTTCTTTTAAAAGTAAGAAAAAATGTACAGGAAAACATTTTTTTCATACTTCAATTTATCCAGAAGCCTAAAATGAAGGGTCTGATTCTTTAAGCCTTGATTTATAAAATAAAACAACAACCCAAACCTGAAACAAATCAGAAAACCTTTATGCCCTTCAAGCCATTTTAACATATACTCCAGAACCTGAGTACCCCAAATCACCAGCTGCTTTCAAACAAGTAGGCTACAGCGATCCCGTTGAGCACTGTTCAACACATTTCTGCTAAAATTTTGAGGATAAACAATGAATGACACTATTTTGTATGTTGAACTTTGTAGTTCCATCAGATAAGAAGCTGATTGTGAGCCCTCTAACTGAACACATCTACCATATGGCTGTTTTAATGTTTCCCTTTGCAAGGAATTGAGAAATGGCAGGAAAGCATGACAGGGCCATTTTTAGGGGTTCATGAATTAAGAGATTTGGAAAAAAATCCAAAGGTTTGTTTCCTGCTCTATTTGTTCTGACAATTTCGAATGCAGAACCTGCAAGCACAACACATGTCTAATGTTGTTGGAAACAGGGATGAGGAAGGATACTCTATTAATATCAACTCTGTTGCCATTACATGGTCAAGTGAGACAAAGATAAAAATGGACAAAAGAAATGATCACCACTTGTTTTTTTAGGTAATAGAAACAGGATGCTCAGACACTGAAGGCACAAGTCCCTGCCCTGAAAATTTTACACTGACCACCATCAGTCAGGGCATCACATGATTCTACAAGTCTCCTTTTTACTGGCATTTAAAAGGTTGGTATCACTAGGTCTTGATGTCTTGATTTAATCTTTGAAAGACCAGTGTGTCAATAAGAATATGACTGCCTTGTTAATAGAATCAATATGGAATTGTGTCCCCAGAGATGGAGAAAAGACTGGAAAGGCAGCAGAGGCAGCCCATGAGACAAACAAGAGGTTTTCTTCTCAGGTTTACTATGAGGGTATGCTGTGTAATGTTTTGATCATCACTGTGCTCACTCCAAAACAGGTAGCACACACTGGTAACATTAAAATCTATGCCTGTCCTCTTCTTAAGTTTAAGACAATAATATCAAATGTAAGAAGATCATTTTAGCATTCAAAGTAATCAGGTGATGACAGGAAGCCACATCTGAGCATCTCAACTAAGAAAACCCCACGGAGCTTCAAGTGCCCATGACGCAGTCTTTTCCACTTAAGTGTAAAATAGGACATGTCACCTCACCCAGCACCCTGGACCACAGTGTTTTGAAGGTAAGAAAGGAGGAAACCACACTGCAAGGAGGAAGCGACAAATGAAGCTTTAAAAAGTTTGCAGGTTTAAACCAACTTCATCATAACCAGAAACAGCTATTAAATTCTGAAGCAATAACACATCATTAGCAATTAAACTGCTGAAACTGGGCAGCAATCTCAAACATTTTCAATGGCACCATTGAGTGTAGGAATTGCTGACCACTGTATGCAAAGCAACCACTAGCAAGGAATTGTTTATCAGAGCGATTAGAATATGGCATGCCACTACTACCGGTACCTGGTCAAAATGCAAGACAAGCACCACATAATTTCATATGGAACTAAGCAGCAGGGCCAACTGGTAAACAGTTTTATTTCTGTTTTATTCTTCACTGGTTTAGCAAAAGTAAAACCTTGCAAAACAACATTTTTTGGTTGGGAGGGTGCAAGAATGATGAGAGAGAGGAAATAAAGAAACATCCAGACAATAACCCAGATGTCATTTTGTGTAGCATGTCTCTAGTTCTGACCAAAAACCTCTACCTTGTCTCCTTTCTTGTGTTCAAGATTATTTTAACAGCAAAAACATATCCCCACAGAACACGTTACTTCTTTTTTGTTTTCACTGAAACCACAGTTGTCACAACAATTTTCAGCACAATCAAAATAAGTACTTTAAAATGTTGAAGTCTGCTGAAAATTCAGTGTTTTACAGACACAGTAAGTTTTAATAATTTATTTATTTGTTTGTTTAAAATGCATTTGATTCAAAACTGCACTACACTAAAGTGCAGGTGATTTTCTACCATCTTAGAAAGAACAATCACCAAATCCTGGGCTGAAGCTGGAATAAACTCAAAATTGATCTATATTGCATGGGCTCTTACATGCCACTATTACATGCCACCCTATTATACATGCCACTTCAACTTGCTCAAAATTACTATTCAGCCTGTTGGACCCAAATATCTTGTTAAAACAAGTAAGGAAAGCAAGGTATCTCTACTTAAGGGAAATCCACAGCTCACTGAAGTTTTACAAGTCCTTTACTCTGTCAGAATGGCATTAAGGTGATAGAGCCTCTTCTCATACATAAGATGTTCTCATCCAGACAAAAGATTTTTTTTTTTTTAGCAGAAGGCAGGTTCATCTCAGGATATATTTACACTGTGCGTGGTAAATACTAGAAAGAATAGCCTGTGCTGACCTCTCTGCCTCTGTGACTCATCTGCTGCTGGAACCCTCTGGAACAGCTCATTTCATGTAAGCTCACATGACCATCACAGCGGTGACTAAGAAGTAGACGCACCCTTGGGAAAAGAAAAACTGGGCAGGTTTTGACCGTAAGCCATGACAATAAACTCTAGGGCCATTAAGGACTTGATCCCATGCTGTTTGGAGTTACTTCATACTAACCTGGAGGAAAATAAGTGACCAGTCTTTGCTAGTTTGCAGAATTCTGGTGAACAGTCAACAGAACAAACTAAAGGCTCCAAGGATAGTGAGGTTTTTGGCATTTAACCTGAACCACCATGAACTCTTCCTCTTGAGATTCAGATTTGGTCACTGACAGGAACTATATTAGCTTGAAAGCACTGAAATTTATCCTGAACTTCATTCCTATTAAACATTAACAAGAAAAGATTTACAGCCTTATAAAGCTTAAAAGGTCCATCTTCGTAGTCACTTGTCCTTCAGCATGTAGCAGTTTTCAGTGGGTAACATAACTCTCAAACATGACAGCCACTGTTTCAAGTCTTAGAACATCAACATTATCAGTTTGAAGTTAAAACAGAGGAAACAGCAAGGAAAAAGGGAGTTGGGTGGGCCTTATGAAAGATCACTCATCAGCAGATGCTGAGGATGACCAGATCCCGGAATACAGTACTTGGGGCATTTGCTTATTGCAGCTGAGATATGCCTACAGGTCAAGGGCAGGCAAAATGTTGTATTTCATAGCATAAACAACAGTAAATAAAAGACACAGCAGCTCTGGTTTCAGCACAGATGAGCTTGTCAAATCCTACCAGTAGGATTTGAGCTGTTACCCTGCTGAAATGCATACCGTTGTTTCTTGTAATCAAGCATTACCTGAGCTCAGCAACCACAAGCTGGGCAACAGACATTACAGCTTATTAGTAACCTCTCTTACTGATCTTTGGAAGTGGTCTGTATTGCCTGACTTACAGAAAAACACACAAGAGAAAACACTCTATGTTTTTATTTAAGAAGCAAGTCCCCAGTAGTGAATAATTTGGCCCAACAGTGTCAAACGGCTGAAGGAGTTGGTGTTGATCCCCCTACAGCTACCTTTAAGTCCATCACTGTTCTGTTCCAAACTCACTTGCTCTGGTGAGAACATCCCTGCTCTGACTGTGGCTTGATGACCAGCCATTAGCTTAGATTCTTCTGCCTTCACAATGGCTTTGAGCACTACTAGATCTTGTTTGATTTCCTATAAAAATTCTCTAGTTGGTGCACATCAAAACCACCCCACATAATGAACAAACATGCAGTAAGCAAAGATCACTGAGGACTTGCTTCAAAATCTCAATGAAAACACCACTGCAGATGCAAGCTAAGAGATATTTGAGACACAGAATGAATCTTACTGGAGGGATCTGGTAGAACATGGTAATTTATGTACCTCTACTTTCAGTGTACTTGAAAAAACATAGCAACTCCTATACAGTATACATGCCCAGAATGTCCTAGAGCCAAAAGCCTCAACGATTTGAAATAGAAATCTGTATTCAGATTGGTTATCATTAATTTTAATTAAGAACCATCCTGCGTCACTTAAAGAGTTCTTCCTTAGACCCAGATGACAAAATCCAGCCTTCTGTTTCACTAAGCAAAACCAAAAACCAATGAAATTTCACAAGTCAAAATCTACCATATAAAAAAAGGAATGAAAATTAAAAGACAAGCAAGGGAAGCAAAAAACTTGATGAAATCAGATATTTTAGGAACTCAAGAATTTATTTATTTTGTGCATAAGACATCAAGATTTTTGCCCCAGTCCTTCAAAGCTACAGGAACATAGCTGTTGAAGCTTGAAATTGTAGTTCCATACCCTTTTGCTTTTAAATTAAACAAATGATCTCAGTTTTTGAAGCACTTTTTGACCCCAAGGAAACTATGCCATTAAGAAAGTGCCAGAAACATACTTAATTGATGCATGCCCCAAGAACAGCTCAAAAGAGGGCGGACATACCACATATAGATTTCAAGGAAATTACTGAAAAGCCACAGAGCTTCAACAGAACGTCATATGTGAAAACATGGCATATGAAAGACTCAGTATCAAAAGGGTAAATTGAGTTCAGGAGATATTAATCTGATTACTTAAGAGGTACTATGAAGTGGATATGCTCCCTTGTGCATCAAATCCAACCTGGACAGATGGAGTATACTCCATTTTCTGACATGTAACTAGTGCTTAAGGGACAATCAAGTTACAGATGCTGTTTCAAACAATTTTTTCATTTGGGAGTGGCATATGCAGTAGCCAGCCTGTAATATAAGATTTTATCACTATTTTCTTGAGTAGTTTACATACTCCACAACTTGACTTTGCTGTTCTCATATTCAGTGTAATGCTTTCTATGCACCTGCCTGACACAGAATCAGTCCAGCAACACCCTTAAAAAAAGCACTCCACACAGAGTTCTGAAACAAGACTTATGCTGACTGAATTCTGGGCTAATGCAATGCAGGTTTTTATCTAAATAATAAGGTATTTTTCTGCACCATATTGTCCTCTCTCCTTCCTGTCATCACTGGCAATTTCCGGGATCTATTGACAAAAATGTACGTAAAAATAAATTATCTGTTGCAGGCTCCTCCCCTTGTTGGATTTACGCAACAGTGCCACTGTTAAATATCCATGACTGTAAATTATGAAGTCAATGGTCTTGAATTATCAGTGAGCTATTTAAATATTACTACTTCAAATTATGGTAACAAATGCTTTCAAAAAAACCAAATTTGAAATCTATTTTCATTTTTGTTCACAAAATCCATTTAAAATTGAAGCAGAACAAAGCTTAAGAATCAGATCTCTAATTAGGACATCTGTAACTTAGTATTTTATGTTAAGGAGACTGTTTGCATGGCTTATCAAAGACCCTAGTCTTGCACACTACACCAGCAATCACACAAGGCCACCTTCTATTTATTTCTCCATCAGCATCCCACATCCGTATGACTGTGCTCATATGTACAAGCATATGAATAACAGGATTAGTTTTACAAAATATAGAGGAAGGTTTAGCCCATCTCCACTAGCACTTCTCTAAATAGATTTTAATTACTTTGGACATAGTTTTTAATTATTTCATCAGAGAGAGATAAACATCAATCCCTTCATTAAGGCAAGGGGTATTCAGGGAGAATCATTTTGGGAAGGCTGGCTTGGGGCAGAAGTTGCAGCTGGTACACATCCAGCAGTCGTGGCCGAATCAGCCACGCCGCGAGGGCGCCGGGGCTCGCTGCCAGCCAGCTGACGGAGAAGCAAGACGAAGAGGCAAGTCCATGAAGAAAGACTGAGGCAGCGTGGGAGGACTACGACCTTTTGATCTCCAAGATGTTCCTGATGTACCAAAGTGACATGTCAGCTCTAATAAGCTACAGTCTCAAACTGGTGGCAGGGGCCTACAAATTACTGTGAGATCTGAAGGCATTTGTTGTGATGATCCTGGCCTGGATGGGGCATATCAGTGCTCCTCCAGCAGGACTATTTGACAGTCTATCCCAACAATTCCCAAACCAGGGGTTGTAACCTCCAGCAGGGTCACAGCCACACAGAGTGGGGTCACAAGCCTGACAGAGATGTGATTGTTTATGTTAGTATTTAGGGTCGCAAGCTTGCTGGGGTGAGTTCACCACCAGAAACAGGGGCACAAACACAAACCATTTGGGAACAGCTGGTCTAACAGATTTCACGCTCAGAAACAACTTCCGGATATTCAGTTAAAACATGCCCAAACTACTGCCTTACATATACGTGTGCCAGCCTGAAACAACTCCCCTGCCAGGTATCAGACTGGTTCATATTACTCCCAAAGAATCATGGTTGCTTAGCCAGTAGTAGCATGTGTTTTGCCTTTTCCTGACAAATTTTCCATTGTTAACAGCGCAGCTATTCATACTTGAGCCATTGTCTTTTCTACCCTTTCTGGCACTAGTTAAGCACCAGCTCATGTAGGAATCTTTTGTAGACTGTGGCTCACCTGGGAGACTCAAGCAACAGCAGGACGTTTTAGGAGAGCAGAAATTAATATAAACATAGTCTTCCTTTAGTTAAGGTCCAGGCATTTCCTCTTTCTACCATTTCTTCACCCATCTTTCTGTACTGCATTGTGACCACTTGGGTTGCTTTTCTCCAAATACTTCTTAATTTTATTTTTTTTTGTATAGCTGATATTATGAGAAGTCTAGCAGAATCCAGATTAGATTAATTTTGTCTCTGTGAAGCATGCAAAATCTGCTCATACTCAAGGATCCCTACTTTAATTAAATTAAGAGATAATGCACCAACTATATACTGTCTCTTATTATCATGTTATGTTTAGGTTTGAATGTAACATTTTAGGAGTAGACTGTCACTGGGAAGAAGTTCATTCACATGCCAGAGTGCCCAACTTCAACCTCTAAAAAAGGTTAAGAGGTTATAAAACTTCCATAATTTAAGACAATAAATCATTATTACATAATAAAGTAGGAAATAGGCACAAATTAAGCAAAAACACCAATGTGCTCTTTTTACGATTAAGGAGAATCATCAATCACAGAAATTGCCTGAGATTACCAAGGAATCAGTTTTTCAAACATCCTGCAGTAAACCCAGAAGAAACCCAGCTGGAACTGCAACTAGAACACAGGCAACTGTCTCTAAAAGTATCCTCTGTCCCTTCACCCTGGCCTTCCCTTTTGGCATAACACCTGCATCTAGGGTCACTTCTAACTGGTTCAAATTCTGCAGGTGAGCCATATGCTTCATGTAATGCTCTAAGCCAAATATGATTCCCACAGTTATGTCTTCCCATAAATCAAAATCCTTCTGATCCCTCCCCAGTTCTCTGAGAAGAAAAATCCATTGCTGGCACAAAAACTCCAGAAGAAACAGGACTAAATGCTAAATATTATATTATAAATACTTATTTAATATTTTTTCCTCAACCTCTGTACAGATTTAAGGATAATCCACAGTGAGTTAAGACAGAATTTAATTGGTCACTGTCCACAGAGACAAGTGGTGTTTAGCTCTTTCCTACCCTTGAATTAATTTTTTACAATGTAATTTGAAAGATAAACTAGTTTGGAGCAGTTCCACCAACATTGGGATACAATGTTAGACTGCAGAAGGAATTTGGAGCCAGACCACGTCTCATTTTTCTGATTCAAACTACTGATTTGCAGGACCACAGAAAAAGTTCTATATTCACCCACATTGAAGTATGAGTTCATCTTATTTTTAAACATTTTTACGGCATAAGGAAATGACCAACTGCAACCTTGCTACAATGCTTCACAGCTATATGCCATCCACTGAAACTCAGTGACTGACCTGTGCATGCTCTCAAGCTTACTGCAGTTACAGGAACACAGGAATAAACTGGTGTGTGCAGCAGGATTCATGCAAACCCATTCTACTTTGCATTGGAAGGTGCAACATGTATTCGGCCACACTTCTTTTCAGCCGAGGTAAGTTACTTAGCAGTTGAGAGGTGGTAACTCCTAACCACTCAACTATGACTGTAATCACTTCTGTTATCGTGCTTCTGATTATATAGATTAGTGATTCCCAGCAAATGTACCTGAAGGCTTTTTGGATTACAAATTGTTGATTAATGATGGTAAGTCATATCACGTCTTCAGAAAGAAACCACAACAAAGTAGTAAAACTTTGTATTCTCTCATCACAGCAATTAGGAAAAGATGAACGGAGATTCTCTTAAACTGATATATAGAGGTCTTTGAATGCTCCTGCTGACAGTTTTCAACCTTTCCATAGTCTATATCAAGTGATTATGTATGTCATTCAGCTTGAAATTTCCATACACACATACAGCATCTGTAACACTGTTTTACTGAGAGACTTATCTTTTGATTAAAAAGCCGTTAAAATTTGGCTAGATGTTATTATGTCGCTACTTCCTACTTAGTGAAATATAGCATCAAAATTAGTACAGCCTAACATGACCACTCTTATTGTGAAATCTAACTGTTCCATATACCACCACAACCTTGCCTCATGCAGAAACAATCACAGTATCATTTCCCCTAATGGTTAATATCGTTTGTTCCAGGTCTTGTAATGATGGTGCACTTCCTTGTGGCATTCTCAACAAACAGAAAGGCTTTTTTCTTTCCACTGAAGCACTGAGGGGCAGACTCCACTACTGTTAAGAGCACAGAGTTACAAGAAACACAAACACAGTGCAAGCACCAGAATCAAATTGTATTTTGAGGAGGCACATTTTTCCCTCCAATATGTACTAATGAGTTTTATCCAGGTCACCCCTTTTTTCGGTGCCCACTGTTTACCTGTCGTGAAGTAAGTGGACTATGCTGACTTCTAGCACGTTAAGGAAGATGAGCTCCTTTCTCACCTTTGAGAGTATGTGGGTCTAACTATCTTTTTAATGGAAGGTCTGAAACTGGAGAATTAACTCAAAGGCAGAACAGACTGAAGGAATAAAAGGCTTCCCACAGCACTGTTAGCTGGTGAAGAGGGTTACAGGGCCTATGCTGGAACAGGTTCTTAAAAGACAGTTGAGACATGAAGTCCAGCACCAAAATAAAGGATTAGAAAGAAACAATTCCAGTTGTTCCATTACTGAGCTCATGTGAACGAGAACCAGTGAGTTAAATAATTCTATCAACTCTGACACCAAAGTCACAGATGCCCAAGGTTCAGACTTGGAGACAGAATCCTGTGGCTCATGGAGCTGTCCTGTCGCATCACAGGAGGGTAGCTGGCATTGTGCCTGAGTGGCAACCAAATCATCAGGTGAGAAGTAGTAATTCATATCAAAGCAAACATATCAAAGAGGCAGATCTCCCTACACTTCCCTGTATCATTATGACTGTAGAAGGCAAAAGCTACATTGTAGCACTTTCCTACCTTCATAAGCCGTAAACCAAGAAGAGAACTCCATTAGAGAATCACTGAATGGGCAAGGCTGGAAGAAACAACAATGAGTCATCTGGTCCAACCACCCTGCTCAAGCAGGGTCATCCTAGAGCACATTGTAGAGGATTGCATTCAGACAGTTCTTGAATGTCTCCAGTGAGAGAGACTCCACAATCTCTCTGGGCAATCCATTCCAATGCACAGTCACCTGCACAGTGAAGAAGTTTTTCTGTGTATTCAGGTGGAACTTCCTGTGCATCAGTTTCTGCCTGTTATCTCTTGTCCTATTGCTTGGCACCACAAAGAAGAGCCTGGCTACATCTCTTGACACCTTCCCTTCAGATACTTAAACACATTGATAAGGTCTCCCTCTTTACCTTTTCAGGCATGTGCTTTAGTCTTTAGGATTCACACATGCACACTAGTCTCAGTTGGGAAATTTAGTCTTCAGTATGCACAGACATGGTGCAATTGTTGGAATTCATCTTCCAAACAATCTGGCAATACCAATAGTGCTATCTGTACTCATTACCTTTTTGCATATTTAAAATTCACTAAGCTTCACAGGATCCACATGAGAGGTCACAGTCAAAAGACCTTACTTATATCATGCCATATGGTTCTTCAGTTTCACCATGACCAGTAACCTCAATACAGATTACATAATGGTAACAAAATTAAAGGGCTTTAGTAGCTATTTCCAAATACTCGGATCTCAGAAACTCAGAGTGGATTCATATTAAAACAATAGGATATTCATGTATGAATTGTCCTATCCAAAGATGTATTATAATTAACTAACAATACTGCTTCAGTGATCCAAGACAAACTATCTTCTCTTTCAAGCAAAATGGTGTAAACCAGGCTGCAATCAGTTTACAGAACATTCAGTTAGAACACTAAAGCCCTAAAACCTGCCAAAGTATTATGATACTTTACAATGCAATTTAAATTCATATCATGCCGGAGCACTTCACTAGGACTTGCATATTCTGCATTAGCTTTAAAACTACAAGAAGGAAGTGTTTTAGAAACTTTTTTAACAGCTGCTTGATCTGTAATCTCATGGTTCCTGCAAAACAGGTAAGTTTATGTTCTCACAGGATATTCTTTTTTATTTTAATTAAGTCACCTGCAGATCCAATCCTAAGCATTAAGTGCAGACATAAATCAATAAATAAACCAACTAAAACCAACCAACAGCCTCTGATCTCTGGGGGCTCCTCAGTTCACTTGATAATTCCTTCAGTGTTTTCATTCCATTTGGCACCAGGACTGAAAAAAGGGGATTTGAAGAGAGAGAAGTAATAAACCACAGAACTGATCTTATTCTGAGGTGAAGAGAAGGTCAACTCATTATTTTCCCCCTAGGAATATCGTGAAATATTAAGAAAGCAAAAAAGAGCTGAAGAATAAAAATATACCCCCAAATTTTAAAAAATGGTAAATTCAGGTTTGAAGAATAAAACAATTTAACCACAATCTGACAAGAGATCAAGGGCAAAGCAAGGAAGAGAAGCCAAAGATTCCAGCTTCAGATCTTCTGTTCCTAAACTACAGTAGGAAAATCCTGTGGGTGGGAGATAATATGGTAGCTTAGTTTTCTCCAGTCTCCACAACACGAAAGCCTACTTCTGCTCAACAGCTTAAAAGAATTCAAGATCAGAGCAACAAAGTTGAAAAGGTCAGACTAAACTCACTGCTCATGCTGTGCACTAAAAATATACAATGCTATGACAAACCGATTGATGAGCACAAATGGCAGAAGACTGAACACTGGTTTCCCCAGAGCTAGAATAAGTTTACAGACAATTTTAAACACAAAATAATTCTGACTTTTTCAAACAAATATTTGAAAGTACTAGCTGAGACTGAAGAAGCGCAAGACAGCATTCTTTTTTTTTTTTTTGCTTGACAATTTGTGCATGCTGTGAGGAGGATAGTGTTCTTGTTCATACCAACACACTCTTGAGCTTTTTCCAGGAAAGATTGAGTTTGGCTTTTATGTCTGTGACAGGAAGTTAGAGCTTGCAGCTGGCAGATACATTAACAGGATAGGCATTGGCGGACTAGAAGGGACCTTAAATAGGTCATACTGTCCTATCTCTTAGCAGCACACAAATAAAATGCACAAATTTCCCTGTCCAGCTAGCGCTCTAACACACAGGCTTAGAATTAATTTCTAAAGACTTTTTACATTAGGTAAAATTTATTCATGTAAACTTTGAAAAAATAACAAAAATAGTACAGTCACAGCTACAGATAACTTGATTAAAAACACCCATTAACAGTCATACGAAATAGTTTGCTGTGTACATTTACATTCCACTTCAAGTGTTCACTTAGCCTAATGCAGCTTAAATCTACTTTTTTAATTATTAAAAAAAAATTTAATTTGGTAAGAGGTATTTTTTATGTTTAAGTAATAAAGCATTAGTTCTTGTGATAGTCCTGGGCTTTTCTGACCGCTCCTGCAATCTAAAACAACTTTAAGGCTTCTCAGACTGGAAACGGTCTCTGATCGGAAGAGCTAAACAGAGGCTATTTCATAAAGCAAGGATGAAAGTGAAACAGCAGTGTTCACAATCACCCTGCAGTCTGTCTCCTCTGATGACAAGGTTAGAGAGATGGCTATGTAAGAACGGTGCAGTTACAAGTAGAAACTGAGTTTGCTTCCCAGGGAAGAAGCCTTGCATGTCTGAGAATTTTAGAGCTGGAGAAAAAGACTTTTAGTCTTAACTCCTTCAGATGATAATCTGGCAAGTACAAAAAGGCTAAATGAATGCAAGAGCTCAGACCATGGTAGAGAAACTTGTGTTTTATTCATCACTTTAATTTGTAACAAACTAAGCATTTTTTTATCTGTCTTGAAGCAGAAGTATGCAAAGATCTGGGAATCTAACTGGACATAACCATTTCCTACAAAAATTACCAACAAACAGTTAATGAATTCTTACACTGGTATATAAGTGGTGGGATTTTACAGCCAGCACTGCTTTTACAAAGCCATTACTGTTCTCATAAAAATCTAACATATTTTTAGGACACAAGTTCTCATGGGCTAGATTACAATTTTACAGAAGACAACCTCTAAGCCTGAAACAGCTTGACAATGTCCTTTCAGCTTGTTCATCAGATTAATTTTCTGTCAGATGAACAGCTTCCTTGGTTTCTTAACTAATCTAACACATAACCCAAGCAATTGCCTTCTCAAGCACAATTAGAAGTAAAAACAAAAGACACTTACATTCTACTTCATTCTAACAGCACATTCATTTTGAAATTTTCATTTCTGCCTCTTCCTGAGAAAGATTACCCTTTTAGCAAACCATTTACAATGGCAGGACTGATTTCAGATAGGATTAAAACAACATATTAAACATACACAAACCAAGTGGTCTGAGTTGCTTACAGGACTAATAATGTGTTATGGGTCCTTTCACATCTAGGTCACTGGTTCAAATTCAGCTTTAGCTGGTGATGAGTGACAAGGAACAATGAGGTAAGAACCCAGTCACAAATCTGGCCTCCTATCCCTGACTCTGCAACATATCCTCTTTGTCCACGTTGGCTACTCATCTAACTACTCTTTCCTGCAAATTCTACAGTTGTAAAAGAGTAGTAAGTATTATAAATATCACTCTAACCCTAGAAGACTAACTAATTCAGGATTCTGAATTCTCAAATTATCAGAATAATAAAGTATTGCTACTTTCAGGCTGTTTATTAGCTAACAAGAAATACATTAAAAGAGGGAATTTTTTCAGGACAGGTCATCACCTCAATGCTAAAAATTCCACTAAAACACACTGGCCACACCTGTATCTTTTGATAGCAAGATAAACATGGAAATCAAATGCTGAATGGGCCTGAAATTCCACATCTTCTCACAGGTAGACAGCATGTGTTAAAAGTGATGAAAAATGGAAATCCCAAAGCAGCCATTTTATGAATAAGAAAGACACAGAAAGAACACCATGTAGTGTGGAGATGCACTGGGTTCTTCCATTACACAACACAGCACGCAAATGCCATGCTAATGTTAGTAAAAAGAAAAAGGAAGGGAGAGAAGGAAAGAAGTTCATCAGCCCTACTTCCCTTGATAAAACTTGAACTATTGAAGGAGCCTGCACTGCTGCTGACTGTGCTGTTCTTGTCCTGCGCAAAACAAAGGTTTCCATTTTCAACAACTGTGATGCTGGCCCATTTTACCACTTCAGATCCTTAATTGAAAATAAGAAATGAGACCAACAAAAGAATACAACACACACACAGTGCCAACACATTTTAACCCATTCTTGGGTTAAAAGGTGAAAAATAATGGTGATAGTTTAGGCAAAACATGGTAGCTTCATTAATAACCTGTAACTGCTACAAAAATCTTTATACCATCTCTTGCATAGTCTTGATTTCAGAATACTATTGAACTATGGCTTATATACAGTACTAAGAGTCTTTCATATTTGCTGGAAAATTTAGAAAGATTAAAACTAGTCCATCTTTTTTTCCAAAGTATCTTCAAATATTTTAAGCACAGGATGAAAATATGCTTTACTGAAAACGTATTTTGTTATTACTTCCACTTCAAAGTCAGTTGTGCCTTTCTTTTCAGAGAAAGCTCATAGACAGCAATTCCAAAGACAAGGAAAAGCACAAGTACTGTGATCAAGAGCATTTAATGGGATGATGCACAATTTCATGCCAAGAAATCATACAGGTGAAAAACTATGCCTTCCTCTTCCAAATCTAGTTACTGAATATCAACTCTTTCTGACAGAGGTAAGGAGCAATATCCAAGCAATGAACTTCAGAGATACTTTGGCAATGGACAGAGCCAACAAAAGCTACAAGCACAATTCCAAAATGATTTAATGGGCCATGCTTTGCCAAACTCCTATTGACAAAATGATGAAGTAAACCCATTGATCAGTGTTAAGGCATTGCACTGAAGTTACTTCCTACTCTTCGACATTCTGTTTAATCTATCTTCAACCTCTTTCTCTTGTCCACTGAAATGAGTTGCAGAAGTAATGCCAGTTTTAACCACTTTTTGTTGTTGTTGGTTTTGCCACCGGGTTGTACTTGTGTTAAGTCAGAGAAGCTTAGGAGGGTTTGTGATCTACCAGAACACAGATAAGCTGACCAGAACCATCAAAAAGTGCAGCAAGGAGAGAATGAGCAGAAATATGCAAGTTATGCAAAGTGGAAATTCCACATGCAATTATCACGCCTTTGCAGGAAAGAGAAGCATTGCTTTACATCATACATCTGGGTCTGTGCATGAACTGAACTGTAAATAACAAACTTTTTTGCATCTGTCCCTGACTGAGGGTACTCTTGACTATTCTTTGCAAGTGGGGAAAGCTGAAATTATTATATTACTTTGCAAACCTTGATTTAGAATTGTCTTTTCTTCTTAGCACACTAAGTCCTCACTACTACCCAAAAAGAGGATGCCTGTGTCTAATTCTGTGCAGAAAAAAGAAACATGAAGATGTAAAATAATAAATGGTATCACAAAACCCCTCCTATTACATTCACACAACATAGAGATGCAGTCTGAGGCACTGTACTTGAAAACCAAACATAATTCAAGTGACAGGACTGAGTATTTGCTTTCTTCTTCTTTTGTGACCAGTTGGTTCTCTTTGGAATCACTAATAATCATTAGATAAGGTGAAATTTGAAGCCTAGCCTGTGTATCTACTCTTGCAGCAGGTTCAGAACACTGAGAAAATAATACTCTAAACGCCGTGCAAGAGAGTACAACACTGAGGAACTGACACGGTTCAAATACTCATTCTTAGTCTCTAGAAAGTCAGATCCTTCTAGTTAGTCCACATACTTTTTATTTATAAATGGATTTTCAGAGAAACTGAAAAATAATTTTGTTTCCAGACTCTTAGGTTAGACTTGCTAACTCAACTCTCTCAGACCCCTGTATATCAACAGAAGACTGCAAATTACAGTGTGGATTTGTGTCAGTGTAGAGTTTCAGTTCTGATAGAAGGGATCTCTTACCTTCAGACAGGGACAAATCATCAGCTGGAGACACCAGGTCTGCTTGGATTGCAGGGCCACTGCTCAGGGATGTGGTAATCTGATTCGTCAAGATAACCTGCAAACAGAGAAGGAGAGGGGGAAGGGAAATGAATTTTTATAGCTACTGGAAGGCAGAGAGAAGCCCAGGACTGGAAACCTCCAGGCACAGCATCCAGGCAATTTCAGCACTCAGAACATTTTGAACTATCTGCAGAAACTGAAAGAGATAATTTGCAAGAAGTGGAGGAAAAGGGATATTGTTAAAAAGATGAAATACTAAACAACAGGATATATATAGCCGGCTAAAATGAAACTGCTATTCTGAAGAGCTTCATTCATCTTTTGTTCTTCTTCCATGAACAACTTGATGTTCCTTACAAAAAACCACCATTTTCCTCATAGGCAGATAGGAATTCTATTTCCCTAGTAATTTCCACACAACTTATACATTTCCTTCCTTTGGTTGAAACATAATGTCACGGAGAGAGGTGCTGTATGGGATCTACCCCCATTGATCTGAAGCACAAAAGTACTAAATGTCACAGGGCTATCTCTATACAGGAGGATTTTTGAGTGTTTTGCAGGATCACAAGATTCTGATAAACAGACTGTAGTACCCATACAGTGCTCTCTCCTCTAAGCATTGACATGCTTGCAAGGGATAAACAGGTTCTTGCATCCTTGAGTGTGTACTGTTTTCTAGTAACAGAAAACATTAGGGCAAACACCACAGAGAGAAGAGCATAGGTATAACCACAATTATCTCATAATGCTTTGGATCTCTAAAGAGCTGCACTACCCACAATAACAGTAAATTACTTTTTTTCTTCTTAAGGAAAACGACCCCTCTACTTGCACTGAGAATGGACTCCACTCCAAACAAACTCTCTTTGAAATTAATGGCCCCTCTTCAGTTGTATTTGACACAGGAAGAAAGGAGAAAGGAATCCTACATGCTACTCTGTGGATGCTACTGGAATAAATATCTTAACACTGCTAAAAGGAAGACGAATTTCTCTGCTCTTTTCCTCCACTGCTCCTCCCTCCCTCTGATCATGGCTTCCTCCTGCTTTCTAACACTTCCAGCAATGTGAAGTCAAATCTTCATCTACTCAACAGGAGTTCAAGACCTTTAGAACGCCATAGTGATGCTCCTCATGCTTTTCTGCTGTTGACTATAAGCTCCGGACAAACTTCAACTGGCCATGATCACCCTGCCCAGCTTAATTCGAGGGTGCACCTTTCAGGACTGGACATTTATGACCACTGAAGTGAACACAAACATGGTAGGTAACAGCCTTGTTTGGTCATACACCTCGGCTAAGGTTCTTAAGGTACACCTTGCAACACTTCCAACAGCAAACACATGAGAAACACATTACACCCCTCTGCTGTTTCCCCCAGAGCTGTTGCATGCACCTATAAGCATTCAAAAGCAGACAGCAAAGGGCCTGGCACACACAACTCCTTGCAGCCACTGATGGCTGTCCTGTTCATCAGGTTCCAAGGTAAGATGATTCAATTTAATAACAAAGAAGAAAAAAAGTAATGT
This sequence comes from Empidonax traillii, assembly GCF_003031625.1. Lineage (NCBI taxonomy): Eukaryota > Metazoa > Chordata > Aves > Passeriformes > Tyrannidae > Empidonax > Empidonax traillii. The sequence goes on from NW_020955521.1 coordinate 518,432, forward strand.
TTTCCTTTATTCTTGCCACGGTACTTATCTTTCATTTTATTGATATGATGAGCATCAAAACTGATTCAAGGCAAGGAGTAGGTCCAAAAGTCACCACAGGTATGGAACAGAAACTGAGATCTTTCCTTTCAAAACTATTTTCACATTGTATATACCAAGTCAAAAAAGCCACAGCCTTAGTTATCCATGGTATCCAGTACTAGAAAATGTGCTGAAACAGAACACACTAACAAACTTGTACACACGTACTGGTGAGGTATGAAGCTTTCATTGGCACACTTTTGCAATGATCACATTATTCAAAAGTGTCAAGCTCTATAAGTGATTCAGTCACCCCAGGCTTGCGCCAAGATAATATCCAAACTGTGTCATCATGTATTTTATTATTTATGCACCACATTTTAAAGAAACATTACCACGCTTAAGAAACATTTTTAATAGAAAATAATACCTAAACACACCATATTTCATATTGCTTTCTTTCAAAGGAAACTAACTTTAAGGGCTTAAAAAAAAAAAAACAAAAGAAAAGTGAACAACAAAAATATTGCAACTGCTTTTTTTCTTATTTCAGATTTTTGGCCTCTTCTTGAACCGGGAACTCCACAGCGTTGTTAGCTGTAGGACTGAAAATCTTCTTCCCCTTTATGTTTAACTCAAGCTATGCCTCAGAACTTAGATTTCAATTTCTGTTGTATCCTTCAATAGCTATTCAATACTAATATCCTAGATTCCTTGCTATGCTGTTTAAAAATCAGTTTAAAAATGCAGAGTCCTACCCAAGTAAATGTTCCACTCTGATTTGCTTTAAGGATAGGAATTAAGCATATTCTTAGCTCCATAATTTCACTGATAGTTAAACTTTTGCTTAAATGTACATTTAAATACTATATTGAATAAGCACACTTCCTCTGAGATGAAGCCATATACATGTACAGAATGCTTCTTTTGGAATTATCTGCAAATTATTCTTCATTACTGCAAGCCTGCAGAACTCGCACAGAGATTCAGTTCTCCCAAGTACAAGCCAAGAGGCTGTTAGCAAAGCACTAAATTTGGCATCAAATTCCCTGTCACACTTCTGCAGCCTCGCTTACTGCACAACTCTTCCATCATGTATAGTTACTCCTATTATCAGATAGATAGATAGATAGACAGAGAGTCATTCCTATATCGTTGTGCAGCTACCATCATACAGTTTGAACCTCACTCTGAGAGTATGAAGATTACTCTAAACTCTCACTAGATCAAACAAGCCACAGGTCACTAACAAAAGAAAACATGCTGGCCCTTTGCTCCAGTTACGAAGAAAATAAATGCTCTCAGATTGAGTGAACTCCTCTGAATACAGACATCTATCTTCAAAATTTCAACCACGTGCCCTTACTAGAAAGTGCCATTTTCATTTTTCCATGAGTAAAACTTTGATCACAAATACTTTGGCAGTGAAAAGTGCCATTTAAACAAGACCCTACATTTTCAGCAGTCTCCAATCCTACAGGCATTCATATTGAAGCCCTGAATGTTGGTATCACATGATTCCAGTGGCACATCTAAAATAATAATTTTTCCCCAAAGTCTCCTTCACTAACCTGAAAGATATGCTTACACTCTGTTCTGCTAGCCTTTGAAATGGTTCAGTGTGTTCAGAGAGTTGCAAATAAGTGTCTGAGGGAATGGTTAAACTTGTGTGTGATTTGGAGAGAAAACACAGGCAGACAAAGGAGATCTGGTGTGAAACAGCTGTGTGACTTTCTGATGAGTAATCACATTTGTGCATGGACAGCATCTGCTGAGTCTCACACATTGCTTCATAATCTTTTTGTCTGTGCATAGACTGTAATGCTAGTTTTGATGTTAATAATGCTGTATCTTAAAAACGACCAAAAAGAAGGCTAGAGTATCCCCCTTTAGTCTAATACATGTCACACTTGAAAGAAACCACCTCTCACTACTAAAAAGTAATTGGAAACATGCTGGAGCTGCAACTCCAGGCAGACTTACTAGAGAGTGCCTTGCACTGCATTAGCAGTAGTGCTTCCTAACTTTTCATTGTATATGTGTCATTAATATACAGATCAGATTTAACCTGTTTAGTACAAGAGACCCGCCAAGTCCTCAAGCTAAGTAGGTGAGCAAAAGTTGCCTCTGTTGTGGTTCCTTTTGACAGATACTGGACATTATTACCAGTCAAGAACAGCTTCCTCTTAAGAGGTTCAAAGCCAGTCACTAGTCACTATTATCTTCCAGCAGAACACTCAACAGTGAGAATATTGCTACACAATATTTTGATGTTATAACATTTTAAAATGCATTCTATTTTAAAAATACATACTATTTTAAGAGGAGCTCCTATTTCCACCATGAAATAATGGAACAAAATGTTGTCATTACCACCAAGAGTCACAAAAAACATCACACCTCTCCACACATAAAACTATGTCCTGACGTGCAACAGGTAAGGAAGTTGTGCTATTCCTTTCCATTTCTACTTCGTGATGAATAAAGTGTGTAGGGCCTCTCCAGTCACTGACTGTGCATGAATGGAAAACATTCTCCACTGCTAAAAGAGGGAAAAAAAGATGAAAAGGTCAGCTAAACAGCTCAGTAACATTAGAAACATGCCTCATACAGTCTGCTATAGAGTTCAGTGAACCATTGCCTTTAACCTTTGAGCCTATTCATTTGCCATTGGTCAAGCTAGCTATTTAACAAGCGAAAATTTACAGTCCTCAGCCTTCCGATTCTGACAGAATTACAAACACTTTATAAATTCACTCAGATTATTTCAAAACCCTTTTTGAGAAATAGTCTACTACTTAAAATACCACACAAATGACGGACCACACAATTTCCCAATCTTTTCAAATCTTTACTTCAGCATAGCAAACTTAGATTGTAAAATAATCCTGTCTAACTATTAGAAGCGTTATGAGAACAAGAAGAATCCTTCTTAGTTAGAAAGCCTGGAGATAAACACAAAAAGACAGTGGGAACACATTTTGAAGTTCCTAATTTTAGATACGTTATAAAACCCCACAACCTACTCTTCTGATCACTTTGCCATTTTTTATAGGTGCTGATACCTGGAAAAATTTGAAAAAAACACGAAGTTCTCAAGGAAAACTGCATTCATCTTTTAGACAGGTCATTGCTTTTTCTAAGATTAATCCAGAAGTCAACAACACTGTTAATATAGTTGGAAGGAACTCACAAGGGATCATCGAGTCAACCCTTAGCCCTGCACAGGACCATCCCCAAGAGTCACACCATGTGCCTGAGAGTACTGTTCAAATGTTTCTTGAACTCTGTCAGGCTTGGTCCTGTGACCACTTCCCTGGGGAGCCTGTTCCAGTGCCCAACCACCCTCTGGGTGAAGAATCTCTTTCTAATATCCAACCTAACCCTCCCCTGACACAACTTCAGGCCATTCCCTCTGGTCCCATCACTGGTCACCACAGAGAGAAGAGATCAGTACTTGCAGTGAGGTCTTTCCTCACTCTCCTTCAGGCTGAACAAACCAAGTAACCTCAGCTGCTCCTCATACAGCTTCCCCTCAGGCCCTTCACCATCTTCACTGCCCTCCTTTGGACACTCTCTAATGGCTTACTGTCTTTCTTACATTGTGGTGCAGAGCAGAGCAGGACAATCCCCTCCCTCGACCGGCTGGCGATGCTTTGCCTGATGCCCCCCAGGACACGGTTGGCCCTCCTGGCTGCCAGGGCACTGCTGACTTATACTCAACTTGCTATCGACCAGGACCCCCAGGTCCTTTTCTGTGGCACTGCTTTCCAGCATTTCATTCCCCAGTTTGCCCATACATCCAGAGTTGACCCATCCCAGGTGTAGAATCCAGCACTTTCCCTTGTTGAACATGATATGGTTGGTGATTGCCCAGTCCTCTTAATTTGTTGAGGTCTCTCTGCGGGGCCTCCCTGCCTTCGAGGGAGTCAGCAGCTCCTCACAGTTTTGTGTCATCTGCAAACTTGCTTAGTATCCACTACAGTTCTGTGTCATTTATGAAGATGTTGAAGAGCACAGGGCCCAAGATGGAACCCTGTGGAACCCCACTAGTGACAGGTCACCAGTCTGATGTCACCCCATTCACTATTGTCCTCTGTGCTTGACCTGAGAGCCAATTGCTCACCCAGCTCATGATGTGTTCATCCAGCTGTGTGCTGGACAGTTTGTCCAGAAGGATCTTGTGAGAGACAGTACCGAAAGTCTTACTGAAATCCAGAAAGATTACATCAACTGGTTTCCCTTAATCAACTGGATGGGATACCTTGTCATAAAAGGAAATCAGGTTTGATAAGCAAGATTACCCCCTCAGGAAGCTGTGCTGGCTGTGACCAATGACTGTGCTGTTTCAGGTGTTTTTCAATACCTCCTAGAATAATCTTCTCCATACAGACACTGAAGTGAGATTGACAGGCCTGTAGTTTCCAGGGTCCTCCTTATTGCCCTCCTTAAAAACTGGGACAACATTCACTAGCTTCCAATTGTCTGGGACCTCTCAGGATTCCCAAGACCACTCAAAAATCATGAAGAGAGCTTTTGTGGTGACATCAGCAGCTCTCTGAGGATTCTGGGATGAATCCCATCAGTTCCCATATATAAGTAGGGATCCAGCTTGAACAGCAGATCCCGCACAATTTCAGGTTTGACTGGGAGTTGATCATTCTCACAGTCATGGTCCTCCAGCTCAGGGCACTGAGACCCCCTTGGTCCGTCATCCGTGTTGAAGGCACACCTCTGCCTTGTCTCTGTCCCTGTTTGTGAGGTGACCATCTTCACCCTGTAACAGGCAGATGATATTTCTATACTGCCTATTGCCATTAATATGTTGAAAAAACTCTTTTTATTGTCCCCCAGATTTCTGGCAGCTTCAACTCCAGCTGAGCTTTGGCCACACAAATTTTCTCCTTCCAGTGGCAAGCAGCACCTCTATATTCTTCCCATGCCACTTGACCTTGCTTCCACTGGGCATACACCTTTCTTGTTGGCCTTGTTTACAAGAGAAGATCCCTACTCAGCCAAGCCAGCCTTCTGCCTCACCTACCTGACTTCCATATGGGAACCACCTGCTCCTGTGCCCTTAAGAGGTGATGTCTGAAAGATGACCAGCACGGATGGACCCCAGCATCTGCAAAAACATTTTCCCAGGGGACCTTACTTACTAATTCCCTCAGCAGCCTGAAGTCTGCTCTCCTCACATCCAGAGTTGAGGATCTGTTGGCACTTTTCATCCTGCCAACAGAAATTTTAAACTCAATCACTCCATGGCTGCTGTGGCCAAGACAGCCACCAATCTGCACTTTGCTCACGAGATCCACTCTGTGGAAAAGCATTAGATTAAGGAGGGCATCTTTCCAAGTCAGATCCCTTAGGACCTGTGCCATAAAGGTATCATCCAGGTTTTTTAGAAATCTTCCAGCCTGGGTTGTACCAGCTGTGTGATGCTCCCAGGTAATTTCTGGCAAGCTGAAGTGCCCCATAAGGACAAGGGCACTTGACCTGGGAGCCTTCCTTAGTTCCTCAAAGAATAATTTGTTGGTGTCATTGTCCTGGCTGGGAGGTCTTTAGCAGACTCCCACAGTGACATCCACATCATTTGTTTGCCCCTTGATTCTTACCCAGAGGCTCTCAACTGTGCCAGTGCCAACTGTGAGCTCCATACATTCTAACTCTTCTATTGCATGAAGTGCCACCCCTCCACCTCTTTTTTGTATGTCGTTGTAAAAACAGAGTCACCTTCCACTGATGTGATTTTCATTCTGAAATCACAGTATTTTTACTGCAAAGTAAAAATACTAATTCAATGTGCCTAAACTTCTGACACTCCCATTTATTGGGAATAGCCAAGTTCCTTCATATAGAGAAAGTTCCTGCAGGTCCTGGGAGATTGTTGGCCTAAGAACTTTACACAGAAGAATAAGCAAACTATTTTGTTTGGTTATTTATACAGTACAGTTTTTCAAGGACTCCTCCTGCCCTTCCTAGACCACACTGAAGCTACTAAACCTGACTTTGTCATCCTTGTATATCCAGTTGAGTAAATAAGACTTTTTTTTTTTTTTAAACTTGTGGTCTTAGTCTCCTTGTTAGTTTATTGCAAAATTAAAGGGAGCTCAGCATAGAACTATCAATCAGTAACCAGCAAAGGTAAAAAATTTTCTGGAATTTACCAAGAGGCAAAACCCCAGAGTATTTCATGAAATGGTTCTTTGTTAAAAGAATGGAGCAGAATTCCCCTTTCCACATGCAATGCTATTTAGGAAAACTCTTATTAAAGGTTTCCTGTTGAGCTGGGAGAGCAAGCACAAGGACACTTACAATAATCCCAAATTACTCCACCATTATCAGTCCATGTATTTTTTGTGGTTTTCACTGTACTCAAGCAATGTCACTAGACAGCACCAAGTACAAGTGACAGTGTGGCTGGGATGCTGAATGTGCATGTTGGAGGAGAAGAAAAGCAAGTTTTATTGATCCCTAGACAATATTAGTTCCGATCCTTGAAAGGACACCTCTCCCTTTTCCTGAAGCACAGAGCTTTTAATGAGGCATTCAAGTAATGGGTTGAAACAACAGTGACTACTGTGGAGACATCAGCTAAAGGATAGTACACAAAGCACTACCACAAAGCCAGATGGGTCAGGCAGTAATCCTGGAAACAGAAAAAAGGAACACTGAGAAAACAGAGGTGAAACAGCATACCTCAAACAGCTGAAAGAACCAAAGCCCTCTCCTTGAAAATCTATTACAGTTCCTCAAGACTGGCAACAGTCTACTCAAGGAAGAACACTAAACTACCACCATCTCTTATGGTAATAGGGTATTTGTGATCTTCATCTAAGATACCCACTGAATTGGCTTTTTCTTCAACTTCTGTTTCTTCAGGGAGATTTTCTTCAGCATCAGTAGCCACAAAAGCTGGCAAAAGTTTTCTAAGACCTCAGCAGAATTTGTACCAAATATGCACAAGGAAGAAAACTTGCTTAAAACTAAGCATTTTTGGTGAGATCAAGGAGTTACAAACAGAAAAAGGAAAAGTCTGAATGCAATACTAAAAGCTCCTAACCAAAATAAGAGTTTTAAAGAGAGAATTTCAGGTGCTTGAAGACAGCTACTACAGCAGTGAGCCAGCGAGGGGCTCACCTTGCAGGAGAGTGGCTTTTACTGTGAAAAGCCTCTGCACAACTGAGACAGCTCTGTCTGAGCTCCAGGACCAAATCAAACAATTTATATCACAACTATTATAATGACAGGAGATTAAATATATACACATATTTTCATCCTTAGAAAATGTAAACTATTTTGGCTCACACAAACCAAATACAAAAGAAAAACCTCAACAATTTATCATTCAAATCCAAGCAAATCACCACACCCACCCAGCACTAGTCTCAGTAGGCATCCAAGCCAAGCAGCCACCAGCCCCAACATCTCAGGTTTCTGCAGGGAACAGCACAAATACGTCAAGTACTCTATAAGGCCCAGCCACCACAAGCAAAAAGCCTTATAATAAATGAAATTCCCATGTTGAAATACCACTTCTGGTGTTTAATCAAGGCCTAAGATACTCAAAAGTAACTTTACATATTTTACTAAGATGGTTGTAGCTAACAAAGAAAGCATGAAGTATCTTTACTGCAGACATAACCAATAGGCAAGTACCCAAATTTAACAACTGTTGCTAATCTAAATCAATTGAAAGAAAAAATACCCATTACAGCTTTCTTGCTTATAATATGACAGAGGCATACTCTGGTAATGGTGATACGTAGGTTAGAGAGAAGTAGATGGATATTTTCAGATATAATATAGCATAGCATCTAGCCTGACAGAGTTGTTACAATTCACATCTCAACCCATGTTACCAGAATTTGGCATAATTTCCTAAATAAAGATATATACACAAAACACACTGGAAACTTATTGAGAAACACTTCCTAATCCTACATGCAATATAGCAACAAGTGCTGACCTTGCCTCAGAGGAATTTCAGCTGCACCTATTTTCAGCTGTACTTATTTTCATCACATCTAGGAAGAAAATGGCAATAAATAGTCTAACAGTACAGAAATAAGAAAGCACAATTCTCTGGAAGGCTCACAAGCACCTTTTAAAAGATCAGGGATCTGCTGTTCAGGACACATTGCTGGCTAAATGCAACCTTATTAGAGCTCCTGTTTTGCTATGATATCTCTACCCAAGCTTTTCCTCTTTCCTCCATCAGTGAAGCAATTCATAACAGCAGAGCTCATTTTATAGTTATCAGATTTCATAGACTATAAATAAGACTTGGAAGAAACTAAGGTATCTTTCAGAGACTATCAACTGTATTTATATTGAATTTATTCTGCTTTACATAGGAAAACTATAAAGTTATGCAATGCTATTCCATAAGTCTTCTGGAGAAGAGTCTATTCACATCCCTTCCAACTGCTTAAATAGCATCACAATGAATTAAAACTTCCACCAGAAGAAAAAAAGAAACAAAGCAAAACAAAAGCACGCTGTTTTCAGGCAGCTACATGTCTTCAAGTTGAAATAGTTACCACCCAGCGATAGCCTGAGGTCTTCAGCCCTTACTACTCTCTGAAAGAGGAATGCAGCCACCACAAACGTAACCTTCAAAATCCACAAAGCAGAGCACCCTTGTGCTGTGCTGCTTGGTGTGAAAGGTTTGTGTGCCTGGAAGGCCTTCACATCCAGCAGCCTGTACAGACCTGTTTACACAGACATGTAAGGCAACCCCCTCAGAGGGATTGCTGCCCTCCTTCATATCCTGCCAGTCGCCCAAAGCCCCATGTTAGTTTCCAGGAGAACCTTTCCTCTTCTCCACCCTCCCCTCCAGCCTCTGCTTAATGATTGCTTTCTGAAATGAGCTTACTCCTGTGTGCAGCTAGCAATGTACCACAGGAGACTGGTCTGATACTGGTCGAGGCAACACAAAGCACCTTACAGGAAATCGCTGTAATTCACAGGCAACTTTTACAGCCAAAACCTGCTGCACTCTCAAAGCAGCAAATACTACCACTTAAAAGGGAGCTTTCTGATGAATATCAAATTGTCTTGTAATAGAAAAAATAAAATTATTAATTCACAGTTCACTCTTGGATTGCGTGATGTTCGCTGCAACAGGGTTTTTGGTTTGTTTAATTTGTTTGGCTTTGAAGGATGGGGAAAAAACTGGGTTGGCTGGAACATGAGCAAAGTAGTACAAAACTTTAGCCCTGCTCTGGCATGCTCCAGGCTGAGAGAAGAGACAAATATGTCTCCTACCCTTCCATAAGACTTCCAGGAAGTCAGAATTTATCCTTTTTTCTCAATGAAAAACCTAGCTCCATTTACTGGCACTAGTTAGCTTTCATTAGATCAAAAAACAGAATGAAGGCTCTTTCACTCACTGAGTTCAAACCTTCTGCCATGCACCTACCCTGTTTCATCCAGCACTTCAAATTTACCTAGACCTACACAAATTCTGCGGCATTAAATCTCACTACTTTCTGAAGGAATAAAAATGTATTGTTACCCCTACTGTAGAGACAGATGCTCAGACACTAAGCAAACTGACTAAAGGTACCCCAAAGCTTTACTACCATTCCTAAATCTTGATTGCAAGCACAGAGTTGGAAGGGTTCATACTCATCTAAGCACTCTAGGATACCTCAGGGCCATCTAGTAACTATGCAGAAAATTATATATTCATAATTCTTTATATTTTGGGGATTTGTTTTATTTTAGTTTTTCCTACAGCTGTCTGTATTTTTTTCCTCACAAGTGTGAGATCCTGGATCCAAATCGCACTGAATTACTGATATGGGTCAGAACCAACTCACTGTGTGGGGTGTGTGCATGTGGGGAAGGGCTGGGCCAAGACCTGCAGGAAGGTGTTAGGTCTGCCCACCAGGCCTATGCTGAGGGCACAGGGCAGAGCTGAAGGCAAGGCCTGCAGCCCACGCACAGCACATGGCCGCGCTGAACGCCTGTAGCTGGGCTGTTGGTCAAGGCAGAGCCCACCCACGCCACACCCTGCAGCCTGTGACTGGCTACAGCACAACTCACTCTGGCCTGGAAGGCACTGCCCCAATATCCTGCCTGGTAGGGAAAATTGAACTTGTAAATACACGAGACTCCATGCAGTCTCTGTTCTCTCTCTTCTCCCTCTCCAGTAGGCACCATGTGAATCATCGAACCTTGTCAGCAACTATTCTCCTCTCCATCTCTCTTTCTTTATTCCTTTTAACCTGCTTTCTTCTTTTACTCTTTTCCTTCTCTTGCGGGTATCTTAAAACCAATGAACTGTGTGTTACTAAAGCTGGTATATGGATTGTTTTAGGGGGTGTTTCCTATGGAATGGGTCTTTGTGCCGAATGTTTTAGTGAAATGCTTCTTCTTGGTTGTATTTTACTCCTGCAAAAACCTTTTGCCAAAATACCTTATTTTTCTCACCAAATTAAAAGGATTTATCTTAGAGAAGAGTGACTCTTTCTCTGGACACTAATTAGAGCTTATACTGAAGCAAAAGGTTTTTAAAAAGTCTTAAATAAAATTTAACCACTCGGGGCAGTTTACAGCCTAATCCAGAGCGCAACAACAAGTCAATAGGAACAACTCAATAAGAATATGAATTAATTGGAGAAGTATCTATTATTCACTACTAAACTAATGAAATACTCCTAACGAAGGCCTAGGTCTCATGGCCCATTTCAAGTTGATAGTAAGTGTATCATCATTTTTATTTGATTTTGATGTTTTGACAAGCCCATCAGAAAGACTATTTATAGTAATATACACATTCAGGTCTAGAGAAATATGGCATATAAGGCACAAGTTTATGTCATTAATTCCATTAATTCCTCAGATTCCTTCCAATTAATTCCTTCAGGCCTTCAAAGCAGTGGGTCACAGGAGACTCCTTGAGTCTTGGATACAAACTGAAATAGCTCAATGTGCTACTGTAATTTACAACTTCGCTCAACAGTTTTTAAAACATTTTCCCTAGTTCTACTTTATCCCACATCATAACCCTATGCCAACATTTTTAGAGTGAGGACAGTGTCAGTTCAGACTGCTTCTCAGTGCCTTGTGGAAGCAAAAGAAAGCAGTTTTAGGATATGCTAGAATTTTTTTTCCCTTTGTATATTCATTTAATCTTTATAAGGAGGTAACTGCTAACACCATCGTATTGCTTACGTTGTTTTATACACAACATACTTTATCAGCACTACAGAAGTGGAACAAATCTTTTATAGCCTATGGTTATGTTAGAGAACACAGAACGCTTTACACCATGTCTGTTAGAGAGTTTTCTTGATGTGTTCTGGTAGCTTAGACACAGATGGGATTTTTAGACTTACCTATAATGGCTGTGCTTAGATAATCACGCAGCTTTATTTTAGTGTCTGTGTCAGTCAGTAGGTCCTACCTACAGCGTAACAGGGAATTCGGATATTTAACTCCATCTCCCTATTTGCCCAAACCTTATTTGACAGGTCTATGGAGTATTAGGGTAATAACTGATAATGCACAAAAGCCTGACAACCAATATACCAATAATTTTTACAAAACAAACTCGGCACTGACAGCATTATCTACTGCGGTTATGGCTTACTTAGTGAATGCTGTACCGGTGATTTCAAAGTATTCTCATTAAAAAAAATTCAATTATCATCCTCCATAGCTGCTGTGGCTGTAAAAAAGGAGAAGTCATCCAGAAAACAGAACAACCAGATGCTGAAACAAACAGCCTCTCAAGTTGCCATCAGTTTCCCTTCCTTGTGACCCAGGGCTCAGAAAGGTATGGAAGAACAAGTGAGAATGAACAGCTGTGAATTATACATACTACAAGCTGCAGATATATACTAACATTTCATTCTAGACCTTTTTATACACTGAATTGCATTTGTGCCTTTTTAGCCTAACCTGCAATTTAGCCAGTAATCTTTCTCTACCAGAAATATTTATAATCTTTCATAACACTGATAGCTTCAGCTTTCCTTAAAATGCAACAAACATACAGAATAAACCAAGTGCAGCTAAGAAATCCAGTTTGAATGTTGGCTAGTATTTTTTTGCTGTGCCAGTGAATGGTTTCACAGACAACATCTTTTAGTCTGCCCTGGACTGAAAGTTAACATTTTACCATTTAACCTTTGAACTTTGTAATATATCAACATACCTCTAATGCAGTGCGATATTTTTATGCAAAGGAAGATTGTTTGGGTTTGTCAAATATAAATTTTGCAAAGTTAGCCGATAAAGAGCTTTAACCTGTAACATTCTTCCACTCAATACATTTTTCTAAACTAAGATATTCTCAAGCAAATTTTCCTTAAAAAAGAAAAGAAAAGAAATAAACGCAACCTATACAAAAGGCACAATGGTGGACTGTGTTACAAAATTTTATTAGCACTCTTTGAAGACTGCTACAACATTTTAGGAAGCCTTGTTACACAGTAGTAAGATTATCCTAAGTGCTTCTTCCTCAAAAGCACATAGAAATAAAAAGTCTGTGACTCATAGATAAATAGTCTAAACGAGACAGAAAAAACCCATGCCCAAACATGGGTGTGTATGATTGCTTTCCAAACATGTCAGATCTGTTACCACCCAGAGGAAAGAGGAGAGGGGGGGAAAAAATCATCCAAGTTTCTTCTATTCAATATTAGGGGAAAAACAAAAACAAAAACAAAAACTGTGGCTTAAGACATTCTGGAATTTCAGTGGCATTGTCTCAGCCTCCGTATTTTTTTCTAAATCCTTTCACTAGGAAATATAGTTAGTCTGTACTTCCCCAAGGAAATTGCCATTTGTCACATTTTAAAATGACAAATTTCTATTTGCCTACCCAACTTGCTTAAATTGGAGTGTATTTTCCTTGGAAGTATGAATCATTAGAAACCTTTTTGAAATTTAGCACTCAAGATGGAAAAGGAACTCAGAAAAATGCAAGGAATCATTTTTGTGCTGAGACACAGTGTGACGCCCTCCCATCCTCTGGCTTTGCGTAATACAGACAAATAATATTTGAGAGATTGTCCAAACAAAATCATTTTGTCCAAACAAAATCTTGTCCTTGATATCACTGCTTAAATGCGTGCACAGGGCAGCACTGTAGAAGTATGTTCTCTCATCTCTGAGTCAAGTAGGATCAATCCTGCAAACCTTTTCCCAATACTAACTGGGATACACAAATCAAGCTATGAGACTGTTAACAGTGAAATTTTGTCAAAAGCAAACAAATTCAAACACAAAGGTGTTCCTCTTCTTTTGAAAATTTTATATCAATTTGTTTGGGTAGTTGGTGATTACCGAGATTAGCTCCACTGGTTCCACTGGAAACGACATCAGATCTACCGATCGTTATTGTTGGTACCTCAGTTATGTAAATATTTGTAAACATTTAACAAAACAAAACCAAACCTATTTATTCAGTTATTTGGGTACACTATGTTTACAGCTGTTACCAGGACTACAGAAATTTTGAGAGTTGATGTCAGGTGCATAAAAACAGGTGGCACCTTCAGTGATGTTAAACTCTAGGAAAACCTTGGAAATGGTACAGGATTTCAGAAATTTCACAATGAGAAAGCATCTGCTCTTTAGGAATTAAAATTAACAATGTTTACACATCATTCAAATTTACCCAAGTGAACCAAGTTGGGTCAGATCTGAGATTTGCTGTGCATCCTATGAATGACACATACAGGCAGCAGCGAAAAACAGCTAGTGTCTTCTGGACAACCAACTGAAACTTTGCAGCAGCTCTAGATTAATTGTTCACTGCAGCTAGCAATTTTTGAATGTAATTTCCTAGACTTGCTATTAAAATTCATAAGAGCATGCATTTTCCTTAGACCCCATTGTAACTGCTTCATTTGAAGTCTTTCTCAAGAAACCACAGCAGTTTCCATTGCGGAGTACAGCAAAAAAATTGCAAAGATAGTAATGTTACAAAATGAATTTCATTAATTTACTTTAGAGAAAAGCTTGACAGGTACAAATTATGCTTTAGTCAACAGAATAGATATTCTGTTGTGCCAGGAGGTGCTCTGCAGCCTCATGGCTGGAATAGCTCCTTCCAGTGAGATACTTGGGCAAACATACGGGAAACCTGGCCTAGATGAGAAATGAATTTCTGGATAGGATGGAAGTGTATAAGCAAACATTGTGCTAAATCAGGAGCAAAAAAATCAGGAAGCTGTTTCCGGTCAGGCTAGAAGTGCATCTTCAGATGCACTAGGTGTGGGGCAGGAGGGTAGGAGCTATTGGATGCTACATGCCAGGATTGGCACGCTGAAGGTGGAATAGTGACCCAGTAGACTTTCTCAGGGAAGAATAGGATGTATTTGTAGAGTTCCTAAAGAAAAGTAAAAAAATAATTCAATGCAAGAGCCTTAGACTTCAAAGCAAGGTGCAATAGCAGAATAGAGTGTGTGATCAGATAAATTCTCAATTATACCTCAATCTCAGTGAAAATTCTTCCATATTTAGGTGGATGTTAATTTGAAAAATACCTTGTGTGGTGATGTACAGCTTCTGAAGGCAGAAGGGCAGGTATGGCACATACCCTTTTAGTTATGCTGTCTTTTTCATGCAATCATCAAAACATGCATCAACTAGAAAAGCATTTTCGGTAGTAGAGCTATCAATTCATTAAAATTATTTTGCCATTGGCTAATCCTTGCGTCTAATTAGGATAACTGACTATGGTTTGTTTTTCAATAAATTGCTCCTCAAAAATATTACTTTTTTTTTTCTTTTTAAAATAACCCCTATCTGCTGTTACCAAGCTTTAAAATTCCGTGCATGCAAGGAACATCACATAATGGATGGATTATACTCCAGCTGCCTCTTAGACTTATCTTGTCCTCCAGAACATTAGATAACTTCAGTGTAGAAACCAGCCTGACAAGGTTTGTTCTTTTATTAATATTACTCGGTTTTTATTTTGGACTGCAAAAGATTTAATGCAAGTCTGGTTTTATTGACCCTAAAGGACTTACACAAAAGTGAAACATGAACATGACCTTATCTCTTTACTTTCATCTTTTAGTACATAAATACCTTTCCAGAGAAACAACCAGTTCAGACTTTTTTTCTTCTTATTAAATCTTTACCACAATTAATTCTCAAAAGAGAACAGGAGGGAGCAGAAGTCCAGTCGCATGTTTTCTAATCCTGGTTCTGAGGCTAAGTAGCTACAACTTCATACTGATATAATAAATTCTTTGTGCCCTGTTTCCAAAGCAGGCATAATGCCTACCTCACAAGAGTATTGTGGCATTTCGTATTTTCCTTTCCTAATGCTTTGAAATCACTGCATGAAGTGTTATTAAAACCATCCTGTGTTCTTAGAGTCTTCCAGTGGTATAGCTCAGCAATCTCTAGATACAATGTGGGAGTAATAATTGACCGCTGTACATTTTATGTAAGGGCTTGCAGGTCTTGCAGCAAAATTCTTTAAAACTTCCTTCCAGGAAACCCACGGGCCTTTTATTTTGTTTTGGCGTGCTTTTTGGGAGGTGTCAACGTGTTTTTTTTAATCCTCCCCCTTTGCTTGATTTGGGACTGAAAGCATCACTGGTTTGCGCTGCAAGTTTGGGAACGGTAAATCTGAAAAAATTGCTTGTAGCTCAACTGTTAGTATGTTGTACAACATTCTGTAAAGTATTAATTAGCACTGCATTCAAAATAGATAGAAAATAGCAAATAGATGCCATCTTACTATTTAAATGTTAGCTGAGAACTCTGTTCTTGGAAACAACTTTTGGTCTCTCTTGAGCTTACTGGGGATGTTTTAAAGAGCTATTTTATAGAGAAGAGAGTCCTGAATAGTTCCAGAGCAGCAAAAACACAAAATAACAGCAATCCAGCATAGCTTCAAATTAGGCCTGTACTGAGTTATTTTCTGAACGGGGTAACTCGGATCACTCCTGTGCCAGTAACAGGCAAATAACAGCTATTCTTCAGGGTGCAAATAGATCAACAAGTGCAGACTTTGCACTACTTTTAAAATACAAAGCTCAGTAAGGAGCTGGATATATTGGTATAAGCAGCATGAAAAAACATTCTGTTCCTCTCTGCAAAAGCAGAAGGTAACACATACACACACAGACACACACAAAGGGCAGGTCAGTACTGAAATAAGAAACTCCATCTCAGATGTAAAAGCTGACCTTTTTAACAAGCTGAAGAAAATATCAGTGATTGCCTAGATTTCAGTCCAAACTCCACCTCAATAGCCAAGAAAGAATTGTTGCTGAGGAAACTGCGGCCTGCAATAGCTTCACTCAGAGCTCAGTCTACACTGGAGTTTCAGAGAGAAAGGGGAAAAGGCACAAATAATTACAGAGAAGGCATGATTTATGGAAAATGAACACAACATTTCCTGCAGGAATGCACAGTGCCTGGAATACTGACAGCAAATATTAGTGGGAGAAACAGAACTGGCACATTTAGAACATGGCAGGGCAGAGAGCCCTGGAAACTGCTGCTTTGGAGGCAAAGTGTGTGCTTCAAGTTTCACTGCACTTCAAGGAAAGAGGCTCTAAATAGAAGAGCCATTTTCACTGAGCAAGAACCATCCATGCCTGTTGGCACTACAGACTGAGAACTGCAGCTGCAAAGACCGTCAACAGGACTTACCATTCATTTTGTCATAGTTTTTATCCTGATTACAAACAGCAAGGGTCAGCCTCAAGAACAAATGCAGACCCACTTCAAGCCAGCACATCTAAATGCCTCTCAGTTTGAGAGAAGGCTGGATATGACCTTTGTGTTTCAGTCCTGTCTACTCAGCAATGCCTAAATCATGGAATCATAGAATATACCAAGTTGGAACGGACCCACATGGATCACTGAATCCAAGTCTTGGCCCTGGGTCACAATAGCCCAAGTTCCACAGACAGTACTAAACTACCAGCTTTTGTGAAATGTATTTCTGAAGTTCTGTTGGGATTGCATGGGATTTAGGTGATAAAAAGAAAATCTAGTCACAGATAATTGGTAACTCCACTTTGCCAGTGTGCAGCATTAGTTTTTGGCTCCAGAAAACCAGAAATATGTTTTAGGCAAATTAACAAGGTAATTTTCCTTTGAAAAATCCTTCTTTTTCCTTAGAGCTTGTAGCATTTTGAGGATATAAAGGTTTAAAAATGCATTATATAAGACTATATTCTTATTTGCATTCTGCTTTGTGTCATAAGTAGATTCTCTCCAATCTTGGAGATTAAAGTTTTTTCTTAAGCTACTATAAAATTGAAATAACTACAGTAACAAGAGTGCATGAAACACCTCAGATTACCAATACTGTGGATTCCTAGGGAAATCTTCAGAACTTGCAATGCAAAGTAGGAAAAAGTTAACTAATTATGATGCTTGCACCACAAATGTAGTTTACCAAAAAGTATGGCCATGACATAGTTTAATTTTAAAGCCTATGATCGTAATTTTACGACAAACACATGTACAAGTAGTATGTACAGGCTCAGTGCCCTTTGGCCCAGATCTCATCATGTCAGAAGGCTTGTCTGGGCATGATCACTCCACTCTCTTCCCAACTCCTCTGCCCCAGGTCAAGCCAGAACTCAGAAACCCCTGCCTTGCAGTGTGCCAGTGTAGGCTGGTGAAGGGCAATGCCTCTCAGCTCCGTGCTAGCAAAACTATTCCTTCCATCTTCCCCCTCAAACCAGGGACAGAGCATTCAAACAGAGGCAGATGAACACAGCAGAGTTATGTCTGTCCACTGTTGGAAGTGTTTTGCTAAAACCTGCCACGCTGCCTTCCTGGCCAGCTGTTTTCTTTGCCTGCCACCTAAAACCGGCTGTGCAAAACAATGGAGAAAATATGAATTGAAACAAAAATTACCTTCAGACTGAATGAGTACTCAACACTGTTAAAACTGTAATATGCTTGAGTAATGCAGGATGGTAATAATTAAATGTAATGTATATATTCATACAAGCAGTTATTCAGATCATATATATATGAGGCACACAACAAACAAACATATATATGACAGCACTTTTCAAAACAAACAAAAACCCAAACACAATGAAAAAATGCCCTTGTATGATATTTTTTAGAAGAGTCTCTCAAGCATTACAGTCAGATCTTGAATCCCCAAAAACATAAGACAGGAATTATTCCATGCATTTCACAGACCAGAAAATTAAGACAAGAGAATGGGAGACTTTGCCAGCATTAAAGGGCATTAATATCTAACAGGTCTTTATAACTAGCAATAAAAAGGCAGCAAATCTGAAGAACTGAAGAATGGTTACAGGGAACAATGACTGTGGGTTTTTATAAATGCTCACTGAGCTATCATACCTGAATTTTATAAAGCACAAAGCCCAGGTTTACCATCACCTTCTCTTCTCTAGAAAGAAAACAGGAAACTATACAACAGTCCGTTAGAATGTGAAAAGTATGCTTTAGGAAGTCAGTTTAGCTCATGGCTTTAAAATTCAAAAACCGAGAATTTTCAGAGCAAAGAATTCAGAGCCAGCCTGGCCTAAATTGTTCAGACTGTTGTTTAACAGCATCATATTTGGGACTATGTGGCTGTGCAGGAAAGAAAGTACTTCTGGAGAATAACAGATTAACTTACCAAAAAGACCAGGCAGAACACAGTATACTCTTATTTAAATCTTCAAAATTAACTTTTCTAGTAGTTTTCAAATGACAGAAAGAATTATGGATCTGACTAAAAAATTACTTCTACACTTTTCTGATTTGGTTTATCCACCACCCAAAGATAATGATAGCTTATACGGAACTTTTGTAGCTGAGTAATCTCTGAAATAATTCTCTATTAGACACCATGTGACAATTCTAAGAGTCAGACAGCTTTTAAAAAGCTGCAGACTGGCAAGAAAACAAGTAGGGTTAGCTTGACAGAGTTCAAGAAGAGTTTGACTTGGGTACATGGTGTGACTCTTGGGGATGGTCCTGTGCAGGGCTAAGGGTTGGACTCAATGATGCTTGTGGGTCTCTTCCAACTCGGCATATTCTCTGATTCTGTGATATACACAGTTGCAGTCTACATCAGTGTTTCACAAACATACGGCAGATTCTGTCTCACCTCTTTTTTTTCATTATTATTGCAACTAAAGGAACATTGAGAGACAATTCATATAAGCCAAATGGGTAACAAAAAGTGTATTAATACCATGGAAGTACCTTATAGACACCTTGAAATTATGGGAACACAGATCTATCTTAACACTTTCAGCTGCCCAAGAAAAATAGTGGATGAGGAGCTGAACAGAGAGTAAGCAATACTACCAGAGGCCATCAATGGACCTACAAATCATCCTTAATACTCAAAAAGGATGAATATATGCTATATAGTATATAAAAGCAAATCTGACACGTCTAGGACGTTAGGAAGGCACTGCAAAGTCTGGCACACACAGTGTCTATTTGGAAGTTAGGCAACTAAGTCATAATGCATGTCCCAACTTCTCTCTTTTCCTTGGAGTTAAGAGGTTTCTAGTCAGAAAAAGAGAACATATTAGGGAAATGCCAGATGAATCACAGCCTTGCAAAATTTTGCACATCTCCACTCCCAGCTGCATTTCACTTGCCTCAGACTGGTCAATGGTGATACTGGAACAAGCTGATATGCAAAACTAGAAAGTTATTCTAATTTTCACAAAAATTTCTGTAGTTCTGGATCAAACCAACTTTAAGTGAAACACAGCCAGGAAAATCATTGATCAGGAAATAGTCATAAATGCTCCAAGAGCTGTATCCCAAAAGGGATATATTTGCCTTCCTTTACTTCTCCTTCTCGCAGCTGAACATCACCGTTTTGCACAAATACCCGCTGCCACTGTCATTTTGGCCCTTATGAACTTTGTTTCCCATCAATCATTCTTTTGACTGCACCTACTTTCAGAAACATTATTGAAACAAAGACAAAACACTTTAGAACACACAACCAGGACTGGAAGCATTCTTTTAAAATAGGTTTGATCAAAACTGCTAAATCAGTAAAATATTTGCACTTCGCTGTAAACCAGAAAAAGGCTATCTCCCTTCAGAAACATCAAGACAGTCTTTCCTTTTGAAAGAGGAGGTTATGATGTTCACTAAAAGCAACAGAAGGCAGTAGGGACAGTGTCTAACAAACTTCTCTAAAATTTCTTCTCAGTTCAAATGGAGATGGCATAAAATGTCAGACCCAGAAACAGTTAATAGTAGAGCATTCACAAATTTGTAGAAAACAAAACATCAGAAGGCAGAGAGACAAAACCAAAGAACAATCTGAACAAGTATTCCTACTCGAGGCAGCACTTCAGCATGTACTCAACTTTAAGTATATACTTAAAACACTAATTAAAATATGTTTAAGTGCTTTCCTGATTCTTTGATACAACAGAATTCAATCAGATGTTAATGGAAAAAATGTGGCAGTATTTGTAGCTTTCTATTTAATATTGGAATGCAGAAGAGTTATTCAAAGACAAAATGCAGTTTGAGGCAGAGGCTGCATGTTCTTGCAAGTGTAAGTTGCAACTAGCCTGGCTACTGCACTATGGAATTGCACACAGTCATAAAAATTAGTATTTCAAGGGAAAAAAAAGGATAATAAAAGAACTGGAAGATGGATAGAGGTCACAGAAACAAAGTGCTTTCAAGAAAGTTTCAAGCAAGGAAATATTTTAAATATATACATTTAAAAAATAAATATAGAATCACCAGACCAATATTAATAGCTTAAAGGAAATGGTGTTAAACTAGAGGATGCAGCAACAGAACAGGATTTAGGCAAACTATGTATGCAAAAAAAACCCCAAAAAACAGCAAAAGAGTTATGGAACAAAAATCAGTATCTGTCCACAGAGACAGAAGAATATAATGAGGTTACATGTAGACCTGTGTTTCTCCTCCATACTTCAGGAGAAGGACAATGAGCATAAAATTTGAGACTAACGACACCAATGCTACTACCAAAAATAAAGGTAATTATGTCTGTTAAGATTATTGCTTTTAATTGCTTCATTTACAAACTGTAATCAATGGTCAGCTTTGAGCATTTTAGAGATACTTGGCATTACCAGGAAACATCACAAACGCATAGCAATCTGACACTAGTGACCCCAGATTGAAAAATTCAAAAGCTAGCCTAGCAATGTTACATTCAGAAATGAGAGATGAAGTTAAAAGCACTTCAGCTCAAAAGTAATTTTAAAAACCTGCAGTTTTTATGAAGGAACTACATCTCAGAAAACACAGACAGCCCTAATAATGAATAGGGTGAAAGATGTAAACATTATTTTTAATACACAAGTAGACCTTAGAAAATGAACACTCAGACTAATACAGTTGATTGAGAGGAAAATCAGCTGTGCAGTTGATATATAAGAATGAAATCTAGGGAGCTAGGATGACCTGAAAAAGCAAATAAATGAAGACATAAACCCAAACAAATTCCTGAAGCACATCTAAAGCAAGTACACAAAGAATCTGCTGGCAAGAAAAAAGAGAAAGGGGATAAGGACCACTTACAGAAGCAATATGATTCTGTTAAATGAATACTTGGTGAAGAATCTTACACAAATACTTATCCTGATCCCACAGCTATTTTCAAATAACAGAGATAAGGTACCACCAAGAGCAAGGGGATCAAAAAAGACACTAAAGTGGCAAGTTGTAGAGACATGCATGAATAGGGTTGCCTGAAACGCACCTAAGATTTGTGTCAAAGCTCACATTCAAGTAGATGAACTCCTCAAAATTCCACTGTAAAACAGCTGCATCACAACTCACACAAATATGCCCAAGTTCCATACAGGCACCATATTTTTGCCCATCTGTATGCTTATGCTCTGTCCCATTACTTTTTCGCAACAAAAAATAAAATTCCCTCATATGTGTTGGCATAAAACAACCATATGCAACTTCCTTCTTTTCAGGTCTTGCTAGAACTCCACAAACTCACCAAATGTGCAATGTGATGTCATTTGGGCCAAGATATCAGAACTCAGGTATCTGGGAGTTAACTGTTTTCCTTCTTCAAAATGTCAATTTGTAGAGTGTATTATTACATGCAAACATCTTACATTTAAATACATACACTGTATAACAAAGATCATTTATGTAAGTCTGAGATATCTGTATTAACCTTTGAGGTTTTATCATTTTTGTGTGGGCACCATTTTCAGAAACTGCAGATAATATCAAATGGCATCTGAATAGGAATTAATTTCTAATAAAACCATATTAGATACGTTTCAAAAATACGAAAACACACTATTGGCACAACTACTGCTCCTGTGTTGCCTTGTGGACATCTTTGTAGGTATCCATTATGGGAAAAAACCCACAACTCTATGACTTCTATCTTTTCTACACAGAACAATCACTATATGAGACTGTAGTTTTACATATGTTCACATAAGTTTTAAATGGTGTAAGATGAGACTGAAATGAGAAGAAACTATCCTGCCCTCTCCTGTATCTCATTACCATCCCTGAACTGCTGCCTATTCTGTGCAGGAAAATGTTTCTGTGGTCATAAACTGAACAGGACCAAAGAACTGATGCAGTTCCCCTGTCTGGATGGAGGGAGATGGGGATGGTTCCTTTCAGCAGCTAGTTACTGTAGGCATAGAACATTTGCAGAATTACAGGATAAAAGAGTCTGCCCTAACACAGAGGTCATGTCAGGACCAAAACTAAAAGAATAATATCCTACCACTACTATGATTTCAGACCTTCAAAGGAGAATGAAAATCATAATTGCCCTTAAGTTAGGCTCCTTTCCATTGCTACAACGTGGGAAAATACCATTTCATTACATTCTTATTTCTGGTCCTGGTAGTTCTCAACATTTTAGATCAGCCAGCCATGACTGAAAAACTGGCTATAGCCCAATGTACACCTCAAACCATCACACTATTTGCAAGTGAAGGAAGCTGTTACCTAATAGGCTGTCTATTTTTCCTATTTATTTTAAATGGTATTGTCTGGAGGTGTTTGTAATTTTGAATGCTATAACTTTTTTCCAGGGAAATGCAGCTGAGAAAGCCAAGGAGCTGCTAAACAGACCATGAGACATTAAATGCAGTTCACAGCTGCACCCTTCCCATTCTCCAATCCACAAGATACATCTTTCACACAGTCTTTAGGCTTTGACTGTTGAAGAACGCTAATCAAGATTTACTAGTAATTTCCCAGGGAGCTTATTTCTTCAAAGATGACAGCAAAACTGCTGATCAGAACAATACACTTCATGTCAATACGTTTACATAAATGCTTTTCTCTAAAAGGAAAGGATTATGTGTATGCAATATTTACATAGATACACTTCCTCTGAAAATAGCATTTGCTACACTTCAGCCGGTGACTAACACACGGCCTGTTCTGCAACAGCAAGGCACCACTTACAATCTCTTCAGAAACTTTCTTAATAAGCATTTAACTATTCTACAAAATAAAAGGCAAACAATCAGATTAAAAACTGCAGAAAACCTTGTAGCGTAGGTCTGGGAATTGCCTGTTACATTCTCTGTTAAGAAAACTATCTAGAATAGCAGTTGGTCACATCTCAAATAGAGGCATCTGTTTTCTAAGTTCATTGAAAAAAAGTCAAGCATGCCAAGAAACCAACTTCTAGTGAAGTTATTCTGCCACCTGCTGTTGCATTTATGGATATACTAGATATTTTCATAGAATCATAGAATCGACCATGTTGGAAAAGACCTCTGAGATCATCAAGTTCAACCCTTGATCCCACACTGCCGTGGTTACCAGACCATGGCACCAAGTGCCACATCCAGTCTCATCTTAAAAACCTCCAGGGACGGTGAATTCACCACGTCCTGGGCAGGCCATTCCAATGCCTGATCACTCTCTCTGTAAAGAACCTCTTTCTAATATCCAACCTAAACCTGCCCTGGCACAGCTTAAGATCATGCCCTCTTGTCCTACTGCTGGTTGCCTGGGAGAAGAGACTGATGCCCACCTGGCTACAACCTCCTTTCCAGGGAGTTGTAGAGAGTGATGAGGTCTCCCCTGAGCCTCCTCTTCTCCAGGCTAAATGCATCTTTTCAATAAACAAAAAAAAACTAATAAATTTTTTTTCCTTATTGGAAAAAAATTATTCTTCATTATGAACTATGAATGTATTAGAATCAATTTCTCTTGTTGACTTCTCAAGTTTGTGACCCAAAAGATGCTTATCACCAAGACAGAGGGAGGTGGGGGAGAAGAAGGAGAGCCTGGTACAAAGGAAAAGCCTGGAGGTTAAAAGAAAAGAAAAAAAAAAAAGGGAAATAAATTACAAAATCTCATAAAACACAAAGTATTTTGATGAATCTTCTAAAAGTCATACAGGAAAAGTTGTCTAACAGCCTTCTAGTCTGAAAACTGTGATCCCCAACATTGCTGGACTACAGTATCAAAACAAAGAACAGGTTAAAAGAAATACTGAAATTCACCACTCCACGTTCACTGTTTAAGTGGGAGAGAACCTGTAACAAGTGGTAGTGAAAAGGTAATTCCTCTTACACTTTCAGTTCTATTAGTAGTACAGCTGAGGATTTAGTGAACTTGACAAAGTCCTTTTCCAATAAGCCAGTGACAAGAAGGCCACCATTCCAGCCTTGGTGCTGCAGTTCATGCCAGCTGGCAGCACCCACCAGGACAGCAACTACAAGTGCCACCCTCCCCATGTCAGGCCACACACACCACCTTCTCAGAGCCAGACTGGCTACATCATATGGTGTTCTTATGTTGCCCATAGCTTTGCACATGCTTAAATGCTTGTCTCCACAGGCAGGTAGCAGTAGTATAAGAAGAGTATAGGGAAAGGACTGGAAAACAATGGGACACTCAAAAAAACCAGCAGAGGAAAGCAGGGGCAACAGAGTGACTCACTGACAGATGATCCACTCACTTGAAAAATGCCTTTGGATTTTTAATTATTATAATTCATGAAAAATACAACTCTAAATGTTACCCAAACTGCGGGACTAAAATAATCTCTCTTAGAAGAAGGAAACCCTGACTCCACAAAACAAACATCCATGGACACATCCCCTACCCTACAAAGATTTTCTCATATTAACAGGACAAAAGAGCCATGAGTTGCCTCTCATCCAAACATCATTGGACTAAAATTGCTTAGCTCATGAGACTGGAGGGGGATCACAGGACAGTATGGTTAACCACTTTTTGCTTTAAACATATCTACTCAGTCTACTCTTCCTTTAGAGCATTACTAAAAGCTTGTTCCACCTTGCAAAGTTTGGCAGCTGCCCACTGCCATTTACTATGAATATTCAGCTGTTCCTTCAGGCTCTTCATCCCTTTGATATCCTGTTGCCTGTTACACATTAGACAGGCATACAACCCTTTTCTGCAAGCAGTACCTGCATGGCAGCTTCACACTCTTTCAAATGAAGCCTCCTAGCAATTTTTGTTTTCCCCCTTGGTCAAGTACAGGGATTAGTTCTCCAGACAATGGTTCTGCATTCCACAACGGTGTTTCTCAGGGCAGTGATCCAGCGGTCCCTGAATGAAAGAGAATCTCACCTGCTGCAGGGAACCCCACACAGTTGCACACTCTGCTGTGGTAGGAAAGGGAGGAAGGACCTGTTAGAAGAGTTAGATGAGCTCAGCAGTGGTTTTGTCTCTTGCTTCCTTGATTTCTAGTAGATTTGTCTCATTGCTGAGCCCAGTCAGCAGTCACAACATTAATTACTGCTTTTCATTTCCATATTAAATTCTATTTCTAATTTGCATATCATGGGACGGAGACTTTAACCAGATCTTGAGGTATTTATATAAACCCATCAACTTTCACCTCCCTATATGCTAAGTATTATTAGCCCTATTTTTTGAAGCAGAATAACAAAAGTGATTGAGAGGCAAAGAAAATCTGTAGTAGAGCTAGATCCTAATACAGATCTTGGCCTCTCTTTCCTTTGTAATGAATATTAAATAAAACCACAAAATAGCACATGCATACTTAAATATAATTCTTTTGAAAAAAAGTGTTTTTACTAGGTCTGGTTTCAGACTTCTGTTTTCTGTACTAAATGGGAGGATCATCTTGTAAAAACTCAATTTTTTTTTCTGCCTCTGAATTTTGTTATCCTTTGCTGCATGTGCAGTTGTTACATTAAGAATTTATGCAGATGTTTTAGTTTTTACAGTAACCTAATTGCTTTGTCTATGCCATAGATGGAAGCCAACTAGCATTTTTTCCAGCCTATCTTGTTGCATTCTAACATGATGAACTTGTTCCCCCCCCAAGGTATTTTCCCATAGGATTCCCATAAGGAATGTTATTCCTTGCAGTGGCCTATTCATATAATTCCTGCCCCTTTCAACAAGGCAAATAATTAGACACTTTTCCCCTGAAGTCAGATCATCTATTGATAAAACAAGATGTACTACCAAGGTCACACCCTATGATGTGATTAATTTGTTCTCTGACCTCTTTTTAATCACATTTGGGACTTCAGTTTTGGAAGGAAACACACCTGGACAGTGCACAAAAAGATGACATCTCAGAGCTGCATCATTGCTGGGCTGCACGTCCCAGCCCTCCAGTGATTTAAAATGTTAATCCTCTTGCATTTGATAGTGCAGAAGTTACACATGACAGACTCTTGTAAGAGCAAAGGCATTTTTGACACAGTCCTCATTCAACTGAGTGTTAAATGCAATCCAACTGTCCATTTCCGAGTCCAATAAAATAATCCATAACACAGTCACATAGGGAAGAAAATCATAATTTCCCCACCTCCCCTTTGCTTTGACCATGCTGAAGCTAAGTCCATAGAAATGCTTCTCTTAAGATTTCTTACTCATTAGTTTATTTATCCTATTTTATATATTTATATTTATATTTATATTTATATTTATATTTATATTTATATTTATATTTATATTTATATTTGAGAAGTATCCAAAGGCCACACAGAAGTTGTAGTCTATGTATTATTTCTCATACACTGAAAAATTGCATTATGTTGTATCAAATACCATACGCTGTCAAGAAATTATACTGCTGCTAAACTCCATGCATTGCTGTGACCAAGAATGAGCTGTTAAACTAAAATACAGTGTAATATATATGAAGGGGAAAGCAAAAATCCTTCTGCCAAGTCAAATCCAAAGACTGTTTTAGGGAAGAACAGAGATGCTCTTTGGGGATTTAACTGCAACACCTAGATCTCCATGCAAAAAATGTGGGGTGTTTTGCTGAGCACAAGATGTAAAAACCATGGGTTGGCATTTCATCAGTCAAATACCCGGTCCAACAGTAGTCTTTTACTCCAGAACATGGGCTCAGACCTGACTCAGAGGGAAGAACACCCCTAGCCAAACTGCCAGCAATGGCTCCTGAGCACAGGTTTGTCACCCACACACCCGCCCTTCATGGGGGAGCAGTCACCCATCCATTTACTGTTCAGAATCAACCTTACTTGAGAATTGTGACAAAAATCACATCCTTAGGTGGTGTATCTATGTAACTTGCACATTATGTACCTTTCATTGAAGACAGTATAAATGTATTAATAAATACATCTTGCAGGGCCTGAAAAATGTGAAAACAAACATTTCATAATACATATGAAAAGGCTTTTCAATTAATGTCCTGTTTTGAATACATGGTTGATTCACAGCAGCCCCTGGAAACAGTCTGCCAACACTGAGATGCCCAGCATGCTTAGACATTTCTGGCAGTGCTTCCATTCCTTTACACATCAACAACAAGCCAATTTACTATTCAGCTTGCCTGATCTATAGTGCAATGCAGCCAGAACCTGAAGCTATTTCCCTAAAATCAAATTATTCAGGACATGAAAGTGATTAACCAAAATAAAGAGGTTTAAAAGCATCAAGAAAACTGCTCTAAGTCTCTGTAAAGAAAATATTGCAGCATTTGGAAAGCTAGGGCTTTCCACAGACTGATAATATTGGGATGCTTTGTTACTTCTTTATCAACACTGTGATAGGAGCAGTAGACAGACAAACAATGGCTATTTATCTCTGATGCCACATTTATGCTCTGATGTTCAGCCCGACAGATCTACAGGGTACAGTTATATGACCTTTTGTAGGCAAATACAATCTTACTGTGTCTGTGGTCCAAGCAATACAGGCAAATACAATCTTACTGTGTCTGTGGTCCAAGCAGAATGGAAAACATGTTAGTGCAATGCCAAGACCAAGCTAAGACACACTGCACCTTGTCAGGCTTCAAAGAAAACCCACACCTACCTGAAACCTTAGATACTGACATGGTATGGAGGAAAACAGCAAGTCAATGCACAGATTTACTTTTGCTACAATAAAGAGTTACCTTGCACTGGACTCCACTGTCAAGATGAGAAAAAATGCAAGCAGCTAGGGAAGGTGCTGGTACCTGACTTCTGTGCCTTCTAGAACCCCAAAGTAATTAAAGCACAGACTTAGCCAATATCAGAGGGGAAAAAAAAGAAAAAAAAAGGATGCTCATTCTAGCGCTCATCCATGCAAGTCACATGGCAGTATTGTAAGTCTGTATGCTCTAAGAGGGATGCGGCACTCAAATGATAGTAGATTTTACACTTAGTTTCCATGTCTTGAACTGCAAAGGTTCTAGGAGCATTGCATTATTTAAAGGGAAGAAAAAGAAGCAAAGTCAAGAGTTTTGAGGGCTGGCACTCAGCAATTCTTTTGTGAAAACATGGATTAAACAAAGGAACACCCTTAGGCCCAAGTAAATATAACTCAAGAGAATTCCCTGCCCCTCAAAATATCATTCCCTTTGCTACAATAATATGCTTGCATTGATGAGAACTCTTACTTAAAAATCCCCTCATTTTATCTGTTGCATGTTGATCTATTTTTAAATTTACATATTAATGTTGAAACCCATTTTTATATGTATAGACCCATATATACTTTATATATGGAATTTCTTCCACTTTTTAAGGAAATGTATTTTTTCCAAATGCT
>NW_020955521.1:547560-603334 GCF_003031625.1 Empidonax traillii
TATGCTTGCATTGATGAGAACTCTTACTTAAAAATCCCCTCATTTTATCTGTTGCATGTTGATCTATTTTTAAATTTACATATTAATGTTGAAACCCATTTTTATATGTATAGACCCATATATACTTTATATATGGAATTTCTTCCACTTTTTAAGGAAATGTATTTTTTCCAAATGCTGCCACTGTTATAGTCTTAGACAAAAAGAGCTTCACTACAGAGATTAATAACAGCATGGACAGGGCAAAATAATCTTTTTCCATGCTACCTTATCACAGAGCTGCTAAACCACCTCTGGCCAAGTTCCTTCTCTGTAAACATTAAATCTTCAAGTGCTGAATAAATGATGGCATTTGTAACCTTTGCCAAAGATCTGCAACAAATTTCACACACACATGAAAGAACAACCAGAGGACTGTAATTTCTGGGCACCTATATCACCTGGCAATAACCAGTGATCCAGAGGAATACAGTTTACTGCATTTTGACTGAGTGAACAGTCACTGATAAGATTAGAATTTGAATTTAAACTTAGGAAAATTAAATGTTTTCTTTGCCCACTTTCTTTGTTTCTTCATTACATCCTTCAAATTAGCTAACTTGACTTATAGTTGTCCTGTTTACTGAGCAAATCTCTTTACAATTACATTTGAAATGGCCAGAGATCATCATCCTAAAGAGATTCAAAATAGTACTTCCTCCAGACTTTGCAGGCTCACCCTTTGCAGCTCACAGTATCAATATATGTTTTAGAGTATGGAACCTACCATTCATAACATTGGACAATGTGGTCACTCCTAAAGAAAGGGATACTTACTATTCATGACTTTACTGAGTCATCTACCAGTGGTGGTGGTGGGGGGAATCAGTAAAAAAACAGTGGCAATGATTTTACTTAAACTGGGCCTTATATTTTTCTTCTTAACAGCTAATCTTGATGAAAGAGTCTTCTTAGAGATTTTAAGAAAGACTGAATTCATCACTCCTGACAGTTTTCATCAACTCAAATTACAAAGCAATTTTGATTAGTGCAGAGGACTACAAGGATGAATTCTGCACTGTTTTCTTGGCTCCTGCTTTCCTTGCAAGCTGCTCACACAGAATCACAGTGAGGAATTCCTCTTCTTCCAAGATGATCTTAAATTCAGCAAACAATCCCATCTCATCTCCCCATTAGTGCTTGGATATGATCACACACATACATGACTTACATCCTGTATTTGGGAGAGCAGAGTGATGTGACTCCCTATGGTCCCTTCCAAAGTTTTCTCTACGAACACACAGAAGACTCATAGGAGAAGTTGCAAGGTGTCCTGCGTCCTTTGCAACTTCTGTCTAGCATTCTGCAATCCTCCCAGAGACAAATGAAAGTCAGCTTTGGACCAGGACAGATAAGCTTAGCTAAGGCAACACTTACAAGCAGCAGCAGCTAGCCAAAAGGATGATTTCACCTTCTACTAGGGGTTTCTTCCTCAAAGCAAAGTAGAGGATTGCTTCCAAGCTTGGTTGGATTCAACACCAATTTCAGGTTTATCAACTGCAACAGTACTCTCAACTAATAAAGGCAACTTTTACTGTAACTATTCCTATCCAGCAAAGATGTTACAAATTTTATCTGCATTTTAAACAGCTCCAGGGGACATCACTCAAGTTTCTTCTATTTAGAAGTAATGATGGGTCTAGCACAGCAACTGTAATTATCAAGTGGCCTATTTGTAAGGTAAGGGAGACTAGCAAAAACTCACCACGTGAATATGCCACACACTCCACTTCCTCCTCTGTGGAGCATTTCAGAGCTTTGCTTTTTCATACTACTCTGCATGATGACTAGGACACAGATAACCCCATAGCGTTAGAAACTGTGAAGCTGCTGTGCAGGTTAGGAAGAAGGACACGCTATTCTTTACAGAGGGCCTCCAGACACAAATCTCAAGTCAGTGTGAGCTTATCGCATGCACTGCTCTCTCCTTCTATTCTTCCGACAAATTAAAATCCTTCATTTACAACAGTTAAGACAATAGTAATAGTAGAAGAAATTATTCTTTGGAATAATTTCAAAATTCTCCCTTTTTTCAACTATTTTTGGCAAGCTTAAGGAGATTTGAAAAATATATTCAACTCTTCCTTAAGAAATGTGAACTGCAAAAATTAAGGTGACTGAAATGTGTAAGGTTGCAATGCACAAGGTTTGTGTTAACTGTTTCTCTACGTTTTCTAGACATGAAGCAAAAATACCAAAGTCTTGCCAGAGAGTGTGATTCAAAAAGACCTGAAGCACAGACTTTGACCATAAGTTAAGACTGACTGAATTCAAACTGTGAGTACTCCTGGATCAGCATTGTAGTCTACTGAAAAGATCTTATCCAGCAAGATTTCAGCCTTACTTCAAGCATTTCATTCAGCTTGGACAGAAGTAGAATGGACAGCTGTACTTTGATGAACTGGTATGTATTTTTAGTTGATTCACCTTCATATGTTATTACTAATAAACTGACATATGTGTGGCAAACTGTCAAAATGCATTACTCAAAACAACCTTTTTTAATAGAATTTTTACACAGCAACAGAAATACTTCTTTTCAATTGAGACCTTCAAATGTTTTTCAGGGGAGGGGAGACTGGGGAATTTTATTTGCTAGAAGTCAGCCTGGGACAACAGTACAATGAAGTGTTCCTTTAGGAAAAGAGTTGATTAACCAAAACCAACACCATATTTACACAAACTCCGATAAGGACAATGAAATCTCATATCTCAGAATATAAACAGTTGCCACAGTCACCATGGAAGTATTTCTCAGCTCACTACTCCACCGCAAGGGCAGGGTGAGTAAGGCAGGAGAGGAAGTGGTGCCTTATTCTGAGCTAAAGAGAATGCATAAGACAAACAGATCTGCTGTATTAAATCTTATGTTCCTTAGTCTTTGCCATCTGGCAAGTGATCCGTGGCTCATGTGAAACGAGTGGGTGGTCATGGTCCAGTTTGTACTAGACGTTTCTCAGGATCACAGAAAAACAAAACCAAACACTGCAACTGGCACCAACAGTTGCTCTTGTTAGCAGATTTCAACAGGCGAAGGACCAAACAAAACTGAAGACTAAACCTCTCCCTCCTACAGAACTAGTCACAATTTCAGGAAGAGAAAAAAGCAAGTCTGTATAACAGAGAGGGAAAGTTTGCAATGTCTCCGGCTCTGTCCTTCAGTTTCGGGTAAAGAAAGCAGAGATTTCAGCCCTTGTGACAAACAGTGACTTTACCTGCCCTGTTCTGACAATTCACCTTCTGTGAGTACAAGCTTTGGAGTCTGGAATTTACAGCACTGATCTCTTTCTCTGGGTGGACCAGATCCTAAAATAACCTGACATCATATAAAGTTATCATCTAAAAAAAATTAAATAAATGTCATCTTAGCACTACATGCTCAACAGAGGGATAAGTGACCGTGCAGGGCCCAACCTGGGACATTGCTGCCAGCCTTAAATTAGTTTTAATAACAGCTGTGAAAAGTGAAAGTTTTTTTATAAAGCTTTATTAATAAATGAACAACAATGCTTAACAGGTTTTCCGCATTGCAGAATTATGTTTCAAAGGTTATCCTGCTGAAAAAGAGCCAAACACTACAGCATTTATGGTGTTTTACATTTAATACAATGCAGACTTTTCAAGCACAAATACCTTTAATGGAAACCATATGGTAAAGGCAGACTTGCTTTTCCTTAACCTGGAATGCTTTCATTCTGAACTTCAAGTTAAAAAGGGGTTCAGGATGGGATATCAGAATCACAGAATACTCTTAGTTCGAAGGGACCCACAAGGATCATCAAAGTCCAACTGCTGGCCTTACACAGGACAGCCTCAAGAGTCACACCATGTGCCTGAGAGTGTTGCCCACACACTTCTTGAACTCTGTCAGGCTTGGGGCTGTGACCACTTCCCTGGGGAGCCTGTTCCAGTGCCCAACCACCCTCTGGGTGAAGAACCTTTACCTAACCTCCCCTGACATAGCTTCATGCCACTCCCTCAGGTCCTGTCACTGGGTCACCAGAGAGAAGAGATCAGTGTCTGTGCCTCTGCTTTCCCTCATGAGGAAGTTTTAGACCACAGTGAGGTCTCCCCTCAGTCTCACTCTGGATGAACAAGTCAAGTGATCTCAGACACTCCTCATACAGCTTCCCCTCCAGGCCCTTCACCATCTTTGTTGCCCTCCTTTAGACACTAAGAGCTTAATATCTTTCTCATATTCTGGTGCCCAAAACTGCACACAATATTCAAGGTGAGGCCATACCAGTGCAGAGCAGAGCGGGACAATCCCATCCTTCAACTGGCTGGTGATGCTTTGCCTGATGCCCCCAGGACACGGTTGGCCCTCCTGGCTGCCACGGCACTGCTGACTCATACTCAACTTCCCACCAGCCAGTACTCTGAGGTCCCTTTCCATGGCACCACCATAAATTCCTTTTATTTCAAAGAAGAACACTCATTTAGCATACAGCCATAGTGTGAAATGGCACCATTAGGTATTTTTAATTCAACATACCAACTCACTGAGCAATTTTAAATCATACTTCAGCCCTGGCTGAACAGCAAAAGCAAACCCTAACTCCTGTTTGCTCAAAACACATCAAAGCAACTACACAAAGGCAAGCTGGATTGTACTCTGTTTCCAGCATCAGAGAATGAATACTTAAATAACATTTATGTTATTTACTTCTAAGATTTTGCTTAGTAGCTTATAATTTTGAAATAAAGAATTTAGACAAATAATCTTGTGAGTTCTCAACAGTTCTCCTTTCACAAACAAAAACTTACATGGGAACACTAAGTATCCAGACAAAAATACTAATCTGACTAAATTTATAGCAGTAATTAAAGAAAGAAAACCATTTTTTTTCTTCAAATATCTAATATTTTAATCTTAAATATTTTTTGCAATGACTGTGAATAAACAATCCCAGATCAAAGGAATTTTTTACATTGTTCCCTTCTACTTCCCCAATTTTCAAGGATATACCTGACTTCTTAGAATCAGAGGGAGCTTGTCACATCAGCAAGAAAAAAAAAAAAAAAGGCATTTTTCAGACTTGCTGAACACACATGTTTGACACAGTAGATCACATGTCTGGGAGATCATGATTTTTCTGTGATTGCTTTTCAGTATTCAGTATACAGTCATTACAGTAAACGTGAAGAATTCTAGATGTTAAAAGAAAGAAAAGTTACTACTGCACAGAAATGTAACATACAAATACACACTTCACTATCCTTTAATGAAAAAATCAGCAAAGGCAAGGATGCGCTAAGGTAAAATTACTGTGGTTTGCTTAGCTATACTTTCTCTTGTTTGGGCATAGCAGTATACAGCCTTGAATTAACAGGAAACTTCTTTCATCTGCCTGATGATACATATCAATGATGAAGTCTTTTAGAGGGCAGATCATATTTCTAGGTGCTTAAATATGTTGACATTTTAACAACACATATTCTTAACTTGTATTAGTCTAGCGATAGCAGGCTCCCAGCACCCCAGCAAAGTTGGTCAAAATGCATCTAGGCCCCAGCAGCTGCAAGAAGATCCCAACTGACTTACATTTTCCTGCAAGTCCTTTTTAGAAACAAACTTCCTAAACAAAAACAAGGCATAACAAACACAAGAGGCAACCAACATTAAACAAATTCTAAAGCTGTATCTTCACTGCAATCAGCACAAGCAGGCACGCTGGTGCTAGCTTTACTCCAACAAGAGCAGAGGAGAGCAGAGCAGCAGAGGCTGGAGGGCACACGGCTCAGGCTTGCTGGAAACACTGGGTGCTTGGACAGGTTGCTGGTTCAGATGTGCTCACACATGCTGCAACTGTGCCTGCTGCATTACTGTCGACATAGTGTAAATGTACTGATCAGGAAATCAATCTGTTAGGGTCACATATTTATTAATTCTAAAGTAGAGGTGAAAAATAAATTGTTAATGTCCTGAGAGGTAATATATTTGTCTGAATTCAATAAAGAAAAACCAGCATTCACATTTGCACAATGTTTTTTTTCTGCTTGCAAAAACAGTTTCTCCAAATCTCTCAGGGCAAGATTAGAAGATTTCAAGACTGATGAGTCAACCAGGAGCCTAAATACTTAAAAATATAATTTATAATGGAATACTACAGAACTCAGTTTGTTATGACACATACTGCTTTTCTGAAGTCATCAGACTTAGCTGCTATACAATTTTTAACCAGTGGACAAAGCAGTGCAAATATAAAATTTGATAAGGTTCTGAAGAAAAGGAAAAAACCCTACCAACACAACGCGATAAAAAAACCCCTAAAAACAAAACCACATCAACACCAAGCAGTTGAATCATTTGCCAGTATACACATCCAGCTCTGTGAAAGAAGGGTAGAGAAAGGTCACTGAACTGTTCTCTTCTGTCTAGCCTATTCGGTTGGGCTTGTAGATCCCTTAAAGTACACGAGCAGAAATTAAGGATGAGTATTTCTTGATTTTAACAGACCACATATATTATCTGTGGTTGTTACAAACAGGGTAAGTCCAGGGTAATCACTGTCACCTGTTGGAGAGAGAGCACTTTCAAAAACTATTTTAGTATCTGATATTGCTCATGTACTAGTTAAAGAAACTGCCTTGAATTAAAACACATGGCATGCCAAGAGCTATTATACTGATAGCTTAATCTGGGTCTTTAATCCCAAAATAGGAAACTATACAGACCTAGTTCAATAGGCTTCCTGTAGGATGGGTTTCTGCTAACATTTTACATGAGTGTAATGTCAAATAGAAGATAAACAGCACTATTTTCTTGAAGGCAGAGAGAACATGAGCAGTTTGTGAAGAGAGAGAACGGCACTAATTTTTCCAATAAAGTTGTTCAATGGAAGACATTATGGAATTACAACCTAAAAGAAGCATGTAAAATAAATAGGCATTTTTATCTTTTTAACACCTGGAGATTACAAGATGACTCCTGTGCATAAATATAAGTTCTGTAATGTCACTGAAGTATAGCCACACCTGAGGTCAGAAGAAAGCTGCTTTTCAAGAGCATATATGTCATCCAACTGCTTATCACAAAAGCCATACTTTTTATAGCAAGGACAATATAAGTAAAGGACATTCAGCAACTTAATGAGTAACAGTCTGTGTAAAAATTCCCTAAAATAAATATTTTAACTATAGCAACTAGTCTGGGCCTTGGCTTCATACCTTCTCATAAAAGTTGACTTTAAACCATGCAGGATTCTCTAAAACTATATCCCAAGATCTACTGTCCCACCATAATAGGAATGTCCTACATACAAAGTGTTTCTGTGGAGATTGCTCTTCCAAACACTGTCCCAGCTCCATTCTCCCTCTCCTGGATTATTTGGAAAACTCATAACCTGATACCTGGCAATGTCAACACTTCAGACTGACTGTAGCACTAAGAAAGCAGCTTTAGAACAGACAACACATCCAGCCCCAGTTGGGTCTGAAAAGGATGGTGACAACTTGTCAGGAAGAAGTTCTAAAAGAAAGAAAAAAGTCAGTGTTAATGACTGATGAGACTGACTGAAGATTTAAAGATGTAACTGTAGACCTTCTTTAAATAATAAATCACAGTAGGAGGGACAATAGACAGTAAAAGCCTAAGAAATCTCAGGATTATCAACAGAGAAATTACTTATTCTTCTACAATGAATTGTACTTTGGAGATTAATTTCATAATTTATATTTACCTCAGAGAAAACTGCCCAACACCAATTAAGTAGAGTTTATCAGATAGCTTTTAAAAAACAAAACAAAACAAAACACCACAACAAATGCCTCATGGTAACAGAGTACCAAGGTGAATAAATGCACTGACAAAAATGGTGGAGAGAGACCAGCAGATATTTAGGGCACGGGACAACTCATATCTACTATGGAAGGACAGAGGATTTAGTTAACCCTGCCAGGATTTGAGTCTGTGATTCAAGAGAAAATGTTATGCATAAACCACATCAGCATTCTCTACAGTGCTACACCAGACATGCTGACATCCCTCCTCAACAGCTTCTCAAAAGCTAAATCATATAACATTATATGAACGCTTGATTAGAATTTTGGAAGCCAACAGGGAGAAGAAAATATTTCGTACCAGTTGAAATGTTTTCCTTGTCACTTTTTAATCACATTTTCTGTGAGGGCACTACAGAAAAAAATTATGGTTCCTCCTAGATCTTAGATCTTTCCATTTTGAAAAGCTAAACTTTCTTAGGATCTAGTTCATGTATATTATAACATCCTTTATACTTAAGATATTTCTGTAGTTCAACACCAACCATAAGGCAGGCCTGTCTGATTGCTAGGAGGTATCAAATTACTGGTATCAAATATATCAAACAGATATATATCAAACAGTTACAGAAACTGTTAAAACCAACTGATATCAGAACTGCCAAATCTACAGAATCACTGAAGCACTCACGAAAAATTTGGAAAAGATCACCTGTTTAGTTTATAACCACAGCTGTACTGTAACACAGTATTTGATTCCATTCTAATTTTTTAATACAGCTTGTGTAATATACAAATGTAGCAACAACACTGTACTGCATCAAACACCATGCTCAAGTCTAACACAAAAATAGTATCCAGAATGAGACAACGTGGTCTGTAGATTAATGTTCAGGCTGCTGCTAAACCCCTGTGATTTTAGTCAAGTAATCCCAATCCAGCTGCAAGTACTGATCCCTGTGCACAGCCCAGATGGCAGACATCTGTCCCAGAAGCTGATTATAAGCATCTGCCTATATTAGGTGGATTCAAACTTACAACTCTCGCTTCAAAAAGAAAATGTTCTCCTAGTCAAACTGACATAAATTGTAATCCAGACTCTCTATGCCCTTCCGTTCATCTTTGGCCTCTGCAGAGTGAAAAAATAAACAGGGAAAATTCTTACTGCTTAAGACCATGCAAAAATTAATCCTGTCTCTATGTGACAGTCAGGAGGGACGGTACTCCTCTTGACCATGCACAAGTTTATATATAGATGTTAATTAAAAAAATCTACATTTGCACAGAATACCACTCAGAGCAAGATGTAGGAATGTTCTTTCAAAACAATGCTCTAATGGATTACAATCAGACTCTTCACTGTTCTCTCTCAGGTCCCCTTACACCTGCAATAGATCTTGATTCTGCTACACTGGCCCATACAGCAGTCCAGTATCTAGATCTGTAGAACACCAATATCATTCAGATTATGGTAGCACCCATAAACTCTATTCACAGACCAGGACTGTGCTTGTACATCCTGCACTGTACAACCCCAGATGAACAGACCAACACCACACCCAATCTGCCTATCCTGCTCCAAAAGACCTTTAGTGAACAACTCTGCAGATAGCTCCAGTGCAAGTCTGTCTACTGCATCCAGTGGATAAGGAAGTAGTTTCACAATTGGATCAGACCAATGGTTTATCTAACCCAGCACCTTGACCCTGCAAGTGGCAACAGGAGAGCACATCGTACTTGAGAAAGTGGTTGAGCTATTCCTCTTGAACTTCCTTACCAACTACATTCATTAAGGTAGGTATGTTAGATGCTATTTTCTTTAGAATCTGCTTATGGCATGTGATTCTGAATTTGCGTTATCTCATTTGCATCACCTGACTTCTGGATGGGATTTTCTTTGGTTTTTTTCATTTTCAATAATCGAAAGAAAAATCTGAGTTTAAAATTCTTCTAACAGCTGCTTCTGGAATTAGTAGAAACACGCTCTTCAGTCCTCAGTAACACAGCTCTTTCTCTACTTGCTGACTCCTCTATTTGCAGATTTCTAAGCTATTCTTAGGTAAGACATCATTTCATAGAATCCTAGTGAGTTGATCCCTGGGTTGAAAGAGACTCACAAGAATCATTGATTCCAGCTCTTAGTCCTGCACAGCACCATCCCCAAGAGTCACACCACGTGCCTGAGTGTATCATCCAAATCCTTCTTGAACTGTCAGGTTTGGTGCTGCTGCCACTTCCCTAGGGAGTCTTATCCAGGGCTCCCATTCTTTATTTAACAGAGAATTGCATGTAGAAACTTCACCCATAATAAGGTCAAGGAGCTATTGAACATCAGATTTAAAGCATTTCTTGATTGACTGAAGTTCTTAGGGATGGATGCCAGAAAAGCTGATATGGGACAAGTTAGCCTTGTTGCTACAGTTGCTAGGCTCAGTTGCTACATTTCAGTGTACTGTAGTTTTCATACTTGCTTAATTCAATAAAATCAGAATCTGACCTACTTAACAAAGTGTCAGTATTTCCAAAGGAGAAACAAACCCTCAAAACACTGTGTAGACACAGACCTTAACACACAGTGCACTGTTCAGTGACCCAGACTTTGGATACCACGCTCTGAAGCAGTAATAATGCATTTGTAGTCCCATGTCCCATCAGTCATCCTGGTGAAGCCATGTCTCAAATGCATGTTTGATATGCCCAGCTAATACATGTTCACATTTT
This sequence comes from Empidonax traillii, assembly GCF_003031625.1. Classification (NCBI taxonomy): domain Eukaryota; kingdom Metazoa; phylum Chordata; class Aves; order Passeriformes; family Tyrannidae; genus Empidonax; species Empidonax traillii. Next base: position 558,043 of record NW_020955521.1, read on the forward strand.
TGCATGTTTGCTTTTTCAAGTTAGGCCCATTATTCATCAGCCTTAGGTGCACATGTTATCCTAAAGAAGAACTACATAAATGCCATCCACCTTAAATAATGAGTGATCCATTCCTATATAGTCATAAAACATGACCACCAACTTGTAGTTAAGGATCAAAATATGGGGAGGGTAAAGCTCAGATTAATCTCACCTAAGTGGTTCAGTAAACAGCATAGGCTTGGCATCCTTCCCTTCCCAGGATTCCCTTAGAGTTATAGGAAAAGAGATGCAAGGGAGCATTATTTATTGGAGGAAACAGAGATAGCAGAGGTTTCTGTGTAGTCAGGTGAAGTCTGACATAAAAAAAGATCTGCCACATACAGCTCAACTTGGCAGGTAAATCAGCCACCGATGAAATAGTTTGTGTGATACTGTAGTCTGTAGACACAGATTCAGTGTCCTGCTCTAACTTTTAATCAGAGAAAAGAAAGCTTAATGTTGCTCTAAGACTCAAGGAGTTTTTCTAAAGCCTTACATGAAGTCAAACATTCACTCATATCACTTACAACAGAAAACTGCCATCATTTGGTAAAGTATTTCAGTTGCTAGCAAGCTGCATTGTACTTGAAATGGCAAACTACAGGTGAAGACCTCACAGATCCAACTTGACATCCTGCTTCATTCACTCTCTCCCCCTTGGTCTTATCAAACACATCAGAGACTACAACAGGAAGGTACTTGTTAATGCTTACACTGCTCAAAGCCTCAATGACATTGCCTGTTTTCTCAGGCTAACCCACAGTATGCATTTCACGGTCAAGGAAAGTGCCATAAAATAAATAATTAAAAACAAGTAGATGATGATTACTGCTTTGGAACTCCAATACAGAATATGGAAACATCTTTTTGAACGTTTATACTTACATAAACTCCTCAAAGGTACAAAAGCAGACTGAGACTTAAAACCTAAGCTATTGTCTTAAAAATGTTTTCCTAGGCCAGCACCACAGAAAACTACAGTGGCCAACAGACCAGACCTTAAATTCCTTTCCTTTCAAAGCATTTAATTCAATGCTATCAAGCAAAAAAAAAAGTAGCTTTAACCATAGAACAGATTTTCTAGGAGATTCCAATTGGATTAAATCAATTTCTACATCAAAGTTTCAAGACTTGTAACTGCCTTTTCTAAGGCTGAGGGGCTGCAAATGAACAAGAAAACCCTCCAGCTCCAGATTCAAACAAAACCACAGGCTTCTAATTCTTCACTGCAAACACCATGTATATACACAGACCTCTGGAGCAGGGCCCTCAGCCAGCTCTCAGACTGAGGGTCTTAAAGTACAAACATCCTGAATCAAGCACAACTGTGTCCACCTGCATCCATATGCCTGATTGTTTTCATGCACCTGACTCAAGTCCACTGTAACACTTTCTGCAGACCAGGTCAGGTTCCCAGTTCCTCTAATTCCTAGACGCCCTCTCAGCCACACCAGCTGCAGAAAGATGTCCCAGAAACTCAAACTGGAGAGAAGCAGCTTATGAATCTGCAGCTAAAAGAAAGTAACAGCTGTAACCTCAAGGTATAGTATTTCAAAATGACTGTGTTGTACAGGGCTCACTTGTGCTGACAGACACTGCTGACTAGGGCAGTGCATCTCTGCCCACTGATGGCCGACCTCAGCAGAGGGCATTCCAGTTGTAATCTAACTTCTGTTCACCAGACGTGTCCCACTGCTGGAAAACCAGTGATGTTGCAAGTGTGGGAAAGCCCCATGTCATTGGTCTGCGTGAAAGGTGGTCTACAGTCCACAGGGTAGAAACAACACCATTATCTAGTCAACAGCACTTGGCATTCCTCTATCGCTCAAGCGTTCTCAGGGCCGCACAACCAAAGACTGGACTTACACAATCAGGATAACTTTTCTATTCCACCCTACTGTCAAATGCTTGCAAATTTTCATCTGGGGAAAGAAAAAAAAAAAGATCAGTATTTTTTTAGCTACACCCTTGAAGTTTCACTCGGCACTTAACAACAGAAACTAAACAAGGAGATGTCGAACACCATTTTCACTAACATGAAACTGAGGGTTTCACTCATGAACAAAATCAGGGAAACGAAGGTAAATTAAAATAACTATAATTTACAACTTCATCAGTTGTACACAAAGAGGTCTACAGGAATAATCACCCTATTTTTCTACCAATAAAGCACTGTCTTCTCTGCAGTATATTTTACAGTATACCAACCTAGCCGTTTCTGAAAGTTCCAAATATAGTAACTTTTGCCAGCTCCAAGAAAAATTTACTACATCCTTTCACTGGTACTTGGATCTTCAGCCCATTATAGTCACACATACTGAACTGAGCCAATAAGTCTTATGCTACATATGCCTCATCCAATACAAATGATTTCCAAATGTAATTCCATAGATCCACTGAAAAAGTGTAACTTAGAAGAGAATATTCAAAGCAAATTATTTCCACATACAAACATCTTTTTAAGGATCTCAAAGACAGACTTGATTGACTTCAAATACAAATGGAAATCACTGGTATTAAGGTAGTCATCTGTATTGTTTCAGAAATTAGCAAACCTGCAGACAGACTGGCCACTGCTATCACCTAAGACTATACAGAAAACATAGAGCAAAGCCAGGAACAAGGCCAAGCCTGCACAGTATGCTAATCTACCAATTACTTTGTAGATTTTCAAACTCAAAGGTGACAAAGTTTCAAAGGGCCATGACCATCGTTTCTTTATGCTACAGAAAGAGGAGAGGGGAAGAGAGGGAACACCACATGGATAAATCTGGGAGAGCCATTCAATTAAAGAAGTAGTAAACAGTATGAAGACATTTCTAATGTCTTCAAGATCAAGATCAAGTGAATTACTGGCAATTTAAGCAAATATTTTCTATCAAAGCATTACATGGGTATTGTTTTCACGCTTGGAAATGCTTCCCAGAACAAAGAGATTTTGTCATTCGTCTTCCGCCCCCCTCCCCCCCCTTAGTGAAAGCTTCTTGCAGAGGAAAAGAGAAAGAAGACATGAAAGTACACATGGAAGTGAGACATCTGCCCTTCTCTTTCTTGTCACCAGTTTAGAAAAATATAATAAGAAAAAGGTAGCTTTTTCTTTCAGAAGTCCCACCTGTGAAATTTTGAGTCAACACAACTGTACAGCTGTGCAGAATGAACTGGATTTTAAGGACTCTATCAATAAAATAATTGTGAATCACTTCTGAAGTCCCAGTTGAGACAATATTTTGCTTTTTGTCCACACTTAGGTAGTATTATGCTTTCCAAAAAATTGAAGTTTTAATTCTTTCTTTAAAGACTTGCCCCTCTCTGAAAGAGCTGATGTGTAACTAGAATGATCCTCCTTCCCCCCCAGGGATGCAGTGGCAGTCAGAACATCTCTTCAAGCACAACACTTGATTTCTAAGTTCTCAGACTTTACCACAAGTCTTTTAGTTGCAGTAAAGCCACAAGTGCTTTACCAGATCTAGCTACAGTAAAAACAACTCAAGGAATATAAATATCATCACACATTTGCAGACACTGGGCAGAACCCACAAATCTTTCTTTCTGGACAGCAGCCAGTGGGAGTTTCAGAGCCTGTAAGGATTTCCAAAAGGAAACAATTCAGCCTCCTATAACAAATGTGCTGTCCCTAAAGAATAGTGTCATGGAAATCAGAGCACATAGGAACGGGGTTTTAAAAAATAACATGCTGCAATGCTAACCAGCTTTCCAAACAATCCCTTAAAAGTAATTTTATACTGGGAAGTTACATTAAATGTAGAGAATTATTCCTCTCTTTCTCATCGTTAAGTAGATGTGCTTCTCAGAATCTGAAAGCTACTTCTTAGGAAGGATGGCTTATTCTTCCCTTCTTGAACCCAGCTGTATCTTAGAACTACGGTTTCTATCAGAAAACCAAATGGATAAGTGACCTGAGGAGGCTCCATCACTTTTTTCCTTGATGATTCCTGTCTAACATATTTAATTTACAAATCCACATGGTCAGGTGCTCTGTCTAAATACCATCAGGCTGTAAATTCTACATGGAGTCATATCTGACATCACCCCAGTAATGAAACAATTTTTCACTTGAAAATTAAATATTAATTCTTGAAAGAAGAACAGTCTGAATTTATTGTTTTCTTAAAGCTGTGCGTGTCCTCCTGATCCAATCCATACAAAAACTTATCTCTGTGAGTAGAACAAACATACTTCATTTCCAACATGATATATAACTTAATATAAGTTCTACTCAATTTTCTGACCAAACCAACTACCCCCTTCTAGGAAAAAAAAAAAAAAAAGAAAAGGAAGGAAAGAGGAATCGATGCTGTTAGTTACATGGTTCTAACAAAGTCCTTATCCATGTTGTACTCATTAGTATCAGTTAAAATTTTACTCATCTAATTCCCACATTGTTGTTGGCTGAAGAGGTTCACTGGCACATACATTCACTGAGCAAGCTGAAGGAGACAGAAAGGAGGCAACAAAGAACAAACTAAAGTACCACCCACCCCATGTATTTCCAGACAGGACAGTCAGTACAGGACAAGCAAAGACATCAAATCCATTTACTGGCTGGCCGTGCTTATTCAGTGCTAATGTTTACAGGAAGAAGTCTGTGAGCTGTGTGATTCCTCATCTATAGCACCAAAGGACCCAATTCCACAATCCTGAGGAGTAATTTCCATGCCAAATAATTCCATTACACACAAGCTTATGGAGAATATCCAGTTAATTTTTAACGCTTGAATAAGGCACTACAAAATGGACAGAATCAGCTCTGAATAAGCTAAAAATTAATAAAAGAAACAACTGATGAATTGTGAACATCTGGAATTTAATTGTGCAGGTTTGCAGCAGGGCTGAGACCAGTCTTCTAGATAAAGCTAGACTTCACTGTTTTCTATCTTACAAAACAACTTCAAATAACTTTAATAAATTAATAGCCTATAAATATTGTTGTAACTTTCCCCTCTGTAACACAAACACCTGCTTTCGGTCCTGTTCACACTTCCATTCATGCATGAACTGCATATACAAAGGGGGTGATTGTATCATTGAGTAAATGAGAGCACTGAAATCAAATCAAAACTAGTAACCCCCAATATTACAGCTTTCTGTTCCCAGCGCAAAGGCAAGGAGTCCATTTTAGCTAACCCTATACAAACCTCTTAGTACTGAATTGCGAAATAATGCTATTTGCAAATGATTACTTCCCCCAGTATGAAAACTCTACCACCTAGAGGCAAGCAAGACTGAACACATGGACTGTATTAAAGAGATCTGCTATTCGAGAAGCAAAACAGACAGAATTTCACTTGTCAGCTGCTCCACCCTTCTGTTCCCAGTGCTCTCTTACTTAACAGACTAAATGTACAAGACAATGTCCTTAAATGTTAATGACAATGAATACCTTCCAAAAATTACAAGATAAACCCAGATCTTTTATTTATACATGTAAAGCTGTTATCTTTACTATCTCTGACACTGAAAGCTGCATTTGATTTGGTTATGGGAGACTCAATGAAAACTTCTTACAATCCACGTTACTGCACTTCAATGACAATTCCCTTCCCAGAAATACCCAACTCCACACTGCAAATATATTATGCTCCTGAACTGTCTCAGAGATCATTGGACACTTCTGCATCAGCACTGCACCACAGCCTTTTGGCTGGTCAGCACTGTAGTCTCTCAGACCCTGTTGAGCAAAAAAGTATGCTTATACAAGTGATACCTTCTATCCTGAGGTATTTCCACTTGTCTCTACTGTTCCTTACTGTGCCAGGGACATGAGAGCCAGTCTGGTTACAGCTCCTGTGGAGATTTCTCCTATTTCAGGCTTAGGAACGTTTTACACTTGAATGTTTTTATAAAGAGTATCTGCTAGACATAACAAATACAAAACAGTGAATTAGGTTACTCTCAAATAGATGATGTCTAAGAAAAACCCCTCCAACAGCAAACAAACAAACAAACAAACAAAAATCAGCCCACCAAAAAGTGGAAAATATATTTTTGTGCCTGACATACAGAACATAATAAGTCACATGCAACAGGTGTTTGTAACAGCTTTTAATAGCTTACTGGCATTAACAGCATTTAGTGCTCAGATATCACAAGAATAATAATAAAAAAAGTATAAATATAAAGCAGAAGAGCATAATAAGGTAGCTGTTTCACATTTCAGAAGCATCATGACAGCAGCTCCAATGGCAACCGCTACTGTATTTGATCTCTGTTATTTCCTAAATGGAAGACTTCATGTTTACTCTGCTAAACTACAGGTATGATAAAACTATAGTTTTATTGCCTTACTTAACACAGTACAGAGCTATTCAGTTAATATATTCATGTTACATTACAACAGACTCCTTCACTAGACCTTGGCACTACTAGTTAGACAGTATCTTTGAGCTCCTGGATATGTTTTGGATTGAGGTCATGAAGTGAGTGACAGTATAAGTGAGGAAGAATAGAACACAGCCCCATCACAAGAAACCATAAGCTTGGGAAACCTAGTTAAAGAAAAGGAAGCTGTTCAAGTAATTTTTATTACCTTTCACAGATAATGAAACTTAGGTGAGAGTATCATAAACCTGGAGAAGAAAACAAAAAGCTGGAAGCTACTAAGGAGGTACCAATGAATTTCTTAAGCTCTTCTTTGCTGGCAGAACAGAAAGCAAAACTAATAAGCCCAAAATATACACTTTTTGCTAAGTTGAAACACTTAACTAGGATTACTTTAACTCACAAGTACCAGAAGAAACCAGCTCTCCTTTCTGGTTTTAAAAGAAAGCAAGTTCTTATTCATACCCTAATGGTTAACAGTTAGGGAAGGCATTATTAGCTTTATCATCACCAAGTTTTGTAATTGTGCAACTTATGGTTTTGGTTATAAATGCAAGAATACAACAGTCAGAAAATATCTTTGCTTTCAGAATCTCTTCTCCCTCTGAAGTATTACTGCCAGAAACAGTGCTAGTTTTGTCAGATAGACTATAGCATGCCTTACCTTAACTTGAGCAAGTATGAAAAGCACTGCTCTCAGTCATTTCTTGAAGGATCACTTTAATAACTTCCTTTAATTCAAACATTGTTTGTGGGCTTTCCTATAAATGCAGCCTAATATTCTCAACATTGTAGGCAATACTTCAACTCCTTGAAACTCTCTTTTTTTGTCTGCACTTACCACCATAAAAACAGCCTCAGGATTAAAAAACCAGTCAAGCTCTGCCTACGTGCCTCAAGAGAAAAGCAACATGGCCACCTGATCAAGATTAGAAACATTACACACATGAAAGTAGTTAGAGTGGTTAATCTGCTACTACACCTACAGTACCTGGGTGTAGGTGTGCCCTTTCTAACAATGTCAAGGTTGTACTCATTTAGCCAGGACCCATGAAAAGACAAACAGTTTCTGGGACTGAAACATAACTCAGTCTATTTAGACCATGGGGGTTTTCAACAGTGATTCAGAGCAGGAGAAGACTGAGGTCACTCCTCGGCCAGACGTGATGACTTAGGACAAAAATGTTTTAACTCCCTGTGAGTTGGATTGCTTTTGTTTTGAGGTAGTTCCTCTGACAAGCAGAAAGCAATTCGTTTAGTATAATAGAGCAGAATTTGATTTCTAACCTTAACAGACCTTTCTCTAGAAGAGATGGGTATCAGAACAAATGCATGTCACAGCTGATTCAACTGGACCAGGAACAGTAATAAAGGCAATCCTCTCAAAAAAGCTCAGCTTCTGGAGGCTTAAGATATTTCTACTTAGTATTTCAATTAAAGAACATCACTTGCCATTTCCTTATTCACAGATGTCTCTAAAAATCTGCATAAAAGCATTTTGGTTTCTATATTTACTCACAAACAGGCATGCAAGACACCAACTGAAGGAGAAGCACCTACACTGACCATCCCACCATGTGCTTATCTTATCTAACCTAGATGCAGAAAAAGCTGATGTGGCAGTGGAAAACAATGAAAGAGGCAATACAATTTGCAATTAATGTTAAAACAACATTTCCATTTTATGTATCCTATGAATATCAACTGGGCACTGCACATTTTAGATATATAAATGAAGTATTAAGCATAGGCATTTGGGAACATACAATGACTCGAGAATCAGATACACACAAAATATTAATAATTACTAAATTGAAAATACTAGAAAACAGCAATATTGAGAGGTTATGAGCAGTTCACAAAATTCTGATGTTCAGCTTTATCTCATTGTAATACTAATACTTTTTATTATCTGTATTTATTTTATCTGTATGCAGAGATACAAACAGCCTTTTCTATTAAAAAGAAAAATGAAGCTCTTCTCATTATTGTGTTTCTCCTGGATTGTTTGTTTTTATCTGGTATTGCCAGCAAATATTACGTGCACTCCTGAACAGCTGCATTTTGTATTTCAGCAATGCTGAGAGAAAAAATTAAATGCTCTCAAAGTGTGCTCTAGTTTCTTCATGAGGTAATGGCCTAAAAACTAACTGTTAATAATTTTCAGAGTAATATGTTGAGTCAATCTTTACTGTTTTAAACAAACACAAATCCATAGAAACAGTAATGAAACAAAGCTGAAGCCAATGCACTGCATATTTACAGTCACAAACATCACAGCACAGTTTGGGGCAGAAATTAAGAATGTTACAAACACATGAAATCCTGAGAAAATTCAGCAGGCAATGTCACCAAGACATGGATAGAAGACAATTACCACTCATGCTCAGGGCAAGCGTGACTTTTGTTGAGTGCAGAATTTGGACACAGAGTAATTACAGCACTTACAGAAACGTGTCTTTTCGTTAAAAAAGCAATTCAAAATAATTACCGTTTAGATGTGAGAGAAGAGTTTTTAGTGAAAGTCTGTTTTTCCAGCCTAAAAATTTAAATACTGCATTTATTATCTTTTAATTTCTGATCTGACCTGCTGGAGCGAGTCCAGAGCAGGGCCATGAAGATGATCAGAGGGCTGGAGCACTCCTCTTAGGAAGACAGGCTGAGAGTTGAAAAGGCTCCAGGGAGCCTTCCAGGGAGCCTTCCAGTACCTAAAGGGTGCAACAAGAGAGCTGGAGAGGGACTTCTTATAAGGAATTATAGTGACAGGACAAGGGACAATGGCTTTGAACTGAAAGAGAGTAGGTTTAGATTAGATATAAGGAAGAAATTCTTTCCTATGAAGGTGGTGAGACACTGGAACAGGTTGCCCAAAGAAGCTGTGGATGCCTCACCCCTGGAAGTGTTCAGATCACTTATGCTAGACTTAAGTAAAACTGGGTGCACAGCATTTTGGCTGCCAGAAGATCTTTTATAGGCAGTAAATGGCAAAAATACAGTCAAGTATACCACTTTTACTTGTATGCTTTTAATACTTTTAAGTTTTACATAAGATTCCAGCAATTTAAGACCTTCTCATTTATCAAACATCCCCACAGGCTCAGGCAGTGCTTCCACAGATGTTTCCTTTACAGCACTGACAACCTGAGCAGCTCACATCAGTACTATTTCTGCAATACCACACGTCAAGCTGGGAAACTGGTCAAAACTTAAACTAACCCCATCTCTTTTCATTTCTATATAGGCTTTTAAAATTCATTTCTGTTTCTTTACCCAGTTCACAGGCAGCCTTCAAAAGAGTTGTACCAACTAAACTGAACTCGTAAGGGGACAAGTGTAACACAGAAGTGACCTTTTATAGGGCACCGGTAAGCACTGGGTGAAGACACCACAAAGACTGCCACAGCCATCTGAGCACTGCTTATGGATGGGAATGACTACTGTGGGGGCAGTTACGTGCTGCTTCTGTTTCAGCAGCAAAGCAAGCTTGAAAAATTGCCAGCCTTACTTACCTGCAGCTACTCATTATTATCTCATGCCACGTTTTTGCAGAAGGTTATTTTTAGCCTGGATTATTTCAGTAAACTATTTTGGGCTGGCATTGGGCTGGCATTGAAGGGGCTGTGAAGCACAGCACAGGAAAGGGAGCTAATATCCACCTTTGTAATTAGCTCCACAACAAATACCAGAACTAGCTGTAGTTATTAGTCTTGAAGGTTACTGATACAAGTCATCCAAATTCTCTGACAGTGTCTGAAAAATACCAGCAATAATGATATTAAAATAGTATTATTTAGGACACCAAAAAGATACCATCTGATGCAACATGCATTTCAAAACAGTATAGGACTGCCTGATTGCAGTTTCAGTAAATCCACTATGTTCACACAAGAAAATGAGATCTCAAAATAGCATCTTTGATAGTAGCAACAACAGGCACATCAGGAATCAATTTCAACTTTCAGGGCTCTCTAAATGCTGGACACCTTCCTCCCATGATCCCTATTCAAGTGTTTCCAGTTGCTTATGTTAACTTCTCTGCTCACTGAACCCTGCACTGAGCCATTCCAGCATGCTAACTCTACAGAAAATTAACCACTTATTTTGTTGCATGTACTGTCTTCTGTGTTCGTGCATTCAGTGGCTCAGCTGAAGATGAGAAACGCACTGAAGCCAGTGCAAAGGGGAGAAAATGAGAAGCCTGTCCAGGGATTTTTTCCCCCAATACAGGGAACGCAGAAACTACAGAAAGGTATGTATGTCACAGGAGCAAAGCACTGGGTTTAAAGGGTTAGTATGTCACCTTACTTTGTTCCTTGGCACTTCAGCCTAAGTATATTTGAGCTCTCTTAAAATGTTTTTATGGGAAATTTTAGAGAAGTAACTCACTGCTGCAGAAGATAAGGAGAACTTGATTGTAAAGTCAAGTCAATTTGGAGTGCTTCAACACAGACCCAAATCTGGCTTCTGATATAGCCCCTAAAGCAAAATAGGCAAAAAAAGTATTCTTGAGTACACAAAAGAACCAGATGTGTGACATTCCGCTTTTCTTTTTTTTTTTTTTTTTTTTTTTTTTTTTTTTTTTTTTTTTTTTTTTTTTTTTTTTTTTGTTAAAAATCACAAATATCAAGCCTCACTCCAACATGATTCAGTAACACTCAATAGCTGTGAATTGCTTCTTTTTATCTGGCAAGCAGTGTTTTGCTAAGCAGGCACCAATGTTTTGCAAAGCACAGTGTCTACACAGAAAAGACACACAAAGCAAGAGGCCCTAGTTAAAGAAGTCACCATGGAAAAGACACGCTTTTTAATAAGGATTAATATAATCAAGAGAATTCGTGCATTCAAGATGATGGCTTTCACCATTTTTTGTCAAGGAGCACAACAGTTAAATAGCCAGGCTTGTTCTTGGGGTTATTTGCCCTGACATGTATTGGCATGGGGAGATAGATACCAGTTACCTTTTTGCAGAGCTCAGCACTCATTACACAAAGAGCAGAGCAATTCACCCAGTTCTCCTTGCCCTGCTGAGGACAAGAAGGTTATCAGTCTGGAAGACAGGATTAGGGGTTATTCAAGCAGGCTCTTAGCAAGAAACACTACACAAAACCTGTTTATTATGTTTCTAAGCCGCTATCATTACCAGTGAGCTCCACCCATCCCCAATACATGTTTGTACAGGTGAACTGCCAAGGAAAGAAAGCAACTAATCCCTGCTCTGCATCTGAGCCTCGCGATTTAATTCTGCACTTGCTCAGATTCATGAAAACCTGAAAAAATGCCAGAAAGAATTTCCTTAGAAGTGAGCAAACAAGGGACAATAAATGCATGACAAAGAGGTACAAACAAGCTATGGGAGTTGATTATTGCCAAGGTTAAGTGTGTAATTTCTCTTTCACAATACTGGTCTGACTACCTGTGAACACACCCAGGTGAGTTGAATACACTGCTGAAAGGAAATGACACCATAGGAAAAGAATGCAGGAGGCACTCAGGAGGTCTCAAACATCCCATGTCCTTCATCTTAGCCTGAGACCAGCTCTACAAAAGGGTAGGTATATGTGTAATTTTGCTCACCCTCTCTCCTTCTCATCCACCATTTTGAGAGTATGTAGCTTCAAATAGGAAGGTTGATGTGCAAAGCCAAACCAACTTGCCAAGTGCCAAGTATTTCCTAGAAGAGGCTGACAGAGAAGCAGGAAAGGCAGGAGGAAAGAAATAGAGTCTTCTACCTGATTCTGAAATAATGACCTGCAGGAAAAGAGCCCCTGGCAGCATTCACCCATGGTACTGCAGGAAGTGACCATCTTTGACACTTCCACTGGGTCTCTGCCAAAGGATTCACCTTCATTCCTAAAGAGAACAAATGCAACGGGTGTTTCAGAGCCCTCCTTGGGCTTAGAGAAACAGATCAGATCACTTGCATATAGGAAGATGCTAATTATATAGCGTAGTCTTACAGCTGTCAACTTTGCAAGACCGGGGCAGCATCCAGGTCAGCAGAGCAGCTGTGGGCTGATGCATCTGGCCATCCAGTAACACCTACGATCTCTCATGACACAGAGTCCTTCTCTAGGTCAAACACCCTCAGGTCTGGATTTGTTTTCTTATTTCCATGTTACAGACTCAGGCTCACTATCTTCCTAACGTTTTTTCAATGACTCTCTGTAGCGCTGATTCCCAAACCATAGTCTGGAACTGGGCAGCATTTGGCAATCAGTGTCAGGAACCACCATTAAGAGAAAATACTAGATTTGTTTCTTTTGGATGGCCTGTAAGAAAGTGTGAGAGTTCACAGTGTTCTTGTGGTGGAAACCGCTGCTTTTGGTATTGTTTAATACACATTAAAACATAAACTATCGCAGGAAGTGATCAACTTCTAGCATACAAGGTCTGTGGTTAACCTTTGAACATTAGCTGTAATGCTATCTTAAAAGCTGCCTGACTACAAAGCAGACTTCTTTCCTTCACATGCTTTATTGCATTTATATTGCCTATACTGACTACTAACAACATCACCAGTCCAGCTGGTGAATGATCACTCCTCAAATAGAAACCAAATATTTTCTAACTTATTCTTTCCCAACTGATCAGGAACCATCTTAGGCACTGTCTGCAATAATGTGGCAAATCTCCAGCAGATACTTCCAGTTAGCCTAAGTGCAAGGGTACTGCACGTTGTATAAACCTACTAAAAGGTATTGGAGAAAGAAGTCTCTAACTCAAACCAAAATCCTGTATGCTTCACTAGTGATAAATTATCTAGTCAGGGATAGTCAGAGAGTGGGAGAGAGATTCTAGTCCTTAAGTGACATCAATAAAGTGTCTTTATTTCCATAGAAGTAGCTTTTTTTTGACTGCAAGTGGTTTTGCTCAGCTGTAGTTTGTAAGTTGGCTTTCACTGACTAGGCTACACCATGGCCAAAATAAGCAGCCCCTTACTCCCTTCCATTTGCATCACCATGTCCTCCCCCTGTGTCAGTAGCTGACCAGTGATGGGGATGACAACACTACGAAAAGAGGTGTGCAGCAAATGGCAGACTGAAAAATCCTCTCCAGTAGAAGACATCAATTCCAAATACCTCTAAGAGCTCTACTTAACCTGATGACCAAAGACTGCACCTAAGACTGCACACAAGCCAAAAGTGTTGCCTCTAATCCATCATCACACTGCAGAAAAAGCATTCATGATGCATATACTCAACTGGGCAAACTGGATTATCCTAAGACCACTACTAAGATTTCAAATCCACAAGCAAGGAGTCAGCATGGATAAAATGGGTACTGGAAACTTCAATATTGATATCTAACTTATATCCAAGTTATACACTGATCTCCTGAAGCACATTTTGGACCAGTGTTGCAAGAGGAAGATATTTAACAAAGCGGAAATAGATCGAGGGTCACCGGCAGACCAAAGAACCCAGCATTCAAACATGAGGAGGTTTTGTACATGTAAACTCTAATATGCCGTCAAAATTCAACTGGAAAAACTGGCCTTGTGAACATCAAATTCACTGTACAAAATGCTTTGTACTAGCTGCTTTTCACTGATACACTGCCTATCTTGTTTTTTTTAAGTCAGTCTAAGTAAACTTGAGAAAATACATCAAATAAAAGACTGCTCAGAAGGGTGTGACGCTCAAAAATAATTTCTATAACTTTCCTGCAATTATTGCAATTACAGCTTCTTTTATTGTGTGCCTGTTGAAAAGCTCAGTGTAAAGACTGATAAAGAAAAAGCATACAGCACTGGCTGATAATAAATTTGGCCCACATCAGTCTATTTATAACTTAATTTTGCATGACGCAGGAAGTTTGGCATAGGACTAGATGATCTCAAGCAGTCCTTTACAGTCTAAATAATTCTGTATAAAGAGCTTGAAAATGAATGCTTAATGTAAAGTCCTCTGCTGGTATGTAGGAACATTCTATCCAGTCTCCAGCAAACAACCCAGGAAAGGGACACTAAACTTGAAATATGTTTGTTCTGGGTTTTAAAAAGCAGCCAAACCCTTGAGAAATTAAATCCTGCTGCTTTGTATCATCTAAATTCCAGATTTCAAATGGCATACAGAAGATAATAACTGATGCCCAGGAAGTCAAACAAATACAGATGCATACCAAAATCTGACCTGTAAAGCAGTGACAGCTCTTGGCTTTCTTGACTGATATTTCTTCATTACCCTCAGAACCACAAAAACAGGATAACCCAGGGCACTGAGCACCTAATCGGTGATCTTGCTTCTAGCGATGACCAATGCCTGAACCTTCACAGGTAGGACAGAAAGTTCACAGTAACCTACGGCCTCTTACACAGTGCTGTATGCATAGACATTGAGTTTGGCAGTCTAATGCTCAGTACTTTGCAACCTGTTGGATGATGAGAGTTGTCACGCAGTTACCTTCATTCCTGTTTTAGGACCCATAGTCAAATGAAGAATTAGGCCATCTGCTCCCATTTCCTCTCTTCCCCAGCTACCATGACACAATATCCTCATTTAAACCAGTTCGCTACAGCTAGCCAGTGTAAAACAGTCGTTTTGATCAGCAGTTGCCTCCATTAATTCCTTGTTTAAAAGATCTTACACAGTTTTGGTAAAAACCTTTCAGAAGATACTGGTACACATCTTAGGCACTGTCCTGTCTGCTTGACATTTGAGGCAAAATTCCCTTCTATCACCAATATTTCTATGTCTGTTCCTAGAACTACCCAATATTCCTCAGATAAAATCTCACTAGATATTTAAGCCAGATAAGGGAACATTAGTTCATGCGTTCTAAATTCAGAAAATATTATGTGGAAAACTTACAGTGTTGGAAGTCCAAAGCAACCTCCTATCAGTTACTCAGTTTTATGAGGCACTGAAGCAGCGCTTCTGCCTGTAGTCACGTTCACAACTGACATTAATAATAAGCTGACTGCTAGTAAGCAAAACACAAATAGCCCCAAGAATAGGGAAAAACGACACATCTACTCAGAACTATTGTGCACAGAAGTTAATTCAAGTGACAAAACGAGTATACATTTCAGTTTTGCTTAGCCTGTCACAAGTTTGCAAGAGTAAACCTACATACAACAAAAGATGAGTCTTTTATTAAAACTGCCAGAGGTGTGCAAACCCAGGCTTCAGACAGGGCACACTGACCTCTGTCTGACTTAACATAAATTACAGAGAAACATTCTAGTGATAAACATCACAGACTTTACAGGAGTATGTGGATGGCAGCTGCATGAGTCAGAAAATCTCCTATAGAACAGGGTGGGGTATTCTCTTTATTTGCAGTGAGCGTTACAGCAGGCCCCTAACACCACACGTGCATGCACACACGCTCACACTCAGGGATGCTGGGGCAAAATACAGGCAGCACTGCCAGCAAGAGTGTTGGCTTCCTTCATGCCTTGGATTACGGATCTGCTTGATAGTTGTTGACTTCCATTTAGCAGTGTATACTGTGTTGTTAGAAGAGGACACATAGTGCCTGATTTGAAGACCAAGTGAGATGATTTAAATACTATTTTCTGGGAAGCAGTAGAAACATTCTATTATGTTGTGCTTTTAATATATACATTGAATGATGTGGAAAACTGCTAAAGCTATAGTTTCTTTGAGATTTTTATTTTTGTTTTAGATTTACATACATCTTGTGAGCTGAAATATCCCCCAAATCTTCAGTTTAAAATAACATTCAGAGCCACACTTAAAACACTGATGTACACAAAAGGACTTGGTTAACTTTAAAAGAAAATCTAAATCCTTTGGATACAAAGAAAGCTTTCTATGTGTACATATATATTTTGTGTTTCATATGAAGTTCTTCCACAACTAGCTAGAAAGACTGAAAGAGAACATTAACAGGGTGACATGCAAATTCTCACTTCAGTTACAGATGCTAACTTTGATGCTTCACTACCTAAAAGATATACTAATAACAACAATTTAAGCAGAAGTTGCCAACTGTTCAGGAATTTGTTTGGAACCATCATCAGTGGAAATGAAACAGGGTACCATTTCTCTTCTGTACATATCATTGCACTGTCATGCCCGTGCTTTACAAAGACAGCTTTGGTTTTTGACTCATGGAAGATTGAAAGTACCTTTTAATTCCAATTCAGCTTGAAAACCACTGCTTGCTGTTCCTTATGGTGCTGACATGCCAAAGTAGATATTCCTGTTGCAAAATATGATTTATCTCTACAAAATGCACTGCAGAATTTTTGTGACTGGAAATAATTTCAGTCAACCAGTCTTTTTCCTAAGTTGCTACAGGTTACTTATGTGATATACAAAGGCTATTTCCTACGAGGTAAGAGGAAGTCTTGGCAAAAGCTGAAGACTGCAATAGCAGCCTTGTAACTTTTCCACCCGGAGGCACTCCCTAGAGCAGTGAAAGGGATAGAAATGCCAAAGAGCAAAATGAAAATTTTCACCAGCATTTAAAATCTGTAGCTCACATGCACACACTCTCTCCCTAAATGCTGGTGGTACTTTTCAAATAATCATTTTGCTCCTAAAATTCACCAGAAATAAAGCCACTACCCAAGCTACTGGACAAACTTGAGAAGCATCCTAAACCAACAAATAAACAGTTTACCTTTCAGAAACTGTTTAACATGGCATGTAACTCATTCAGTTTTTGCAGTATTAATCTAACACTTAACTATGGTATTTATGAAGTTGATCTGCGAGCTTTGTTCATTTCGTCTGATTTACACAAGACAAATACATTAGGTGTCTGAAATATTGCATCTGGCCCTGGGCAAGGAAATCAAAAGGAGTATTATATTTTATTTATTAGTAACACAGGAACAGCTGTATTTTTGACAAATATGGGACCCTTGGTCAGTGTTTAGCAGTATAAAAATTACATTGGCTGCAAGCTACTGAACAGATCTGCAAACAATTTAACTACCCTTCTTAAAAATACTACTGCAAATCTGTCTCCAGCAATTAATGTTACCTCCAGATTGTCCTCAGGATACAATATAAAAAAAAGCAGCAGAGACAAGGTCAAAACACAGCCTGTCTACAGTCAGTACTATGCAATTAACAGGTGTCATGACAAAGGAGCTCTTTAGGTATGAGTTTTTGGAAATTTTTTTTGGCAGTGTTTATGATTAATTGTGCAGAATAAAAGAACTATGAGATTCAGGTGTGTCCAAGATAATGAGGATTTGTATAAAAGTCTCTAACAAAGGTGCAGCTAGGGCCCAAATAAGAACAAGGACTTTGTCCATAGCAGCTAAAGATGGATGGATGACTGGAGATGGAGAAGATAGGGAGCCTTTTGAACTTTTTAACCCAGAGATTAGCCTGCAAAATATCACCAAGACTTTATTTTGGACAAAGAGGACAGTCTTAGGAAAAGTGAAAGATCTTGTCCTCTTTGTCTGTATAGAAACAGAAATTGAAGAAAGATTATCCAGAAAAGGCAATGGAATCAAGGATCAAACTATCAAGGTTTCTCACAAAATGCTGGAGAGAGTAAAGAGAAAAATACTCCAAGTAACATGATAAAAGAAAAAGAATAAAGAGGTAAAAAGCTATCTAAAAGAGGACAGAAATACAAAAGCCCCGAAAGGAAAATACTTCAAAAGGTACTCAATTATTCACTTGAAAGCAACTAACATTCCAGGAAATGAAGTACTGAGATTTTGACAACTACACTTACAGGTAAGGGCAGGGCAGACAGAAAGGATCTACACCTGAATCAGAAAAGAAACACTTCAGGCAGTACTATGAAAGCTACATGTCCACTGCCAGAAATCTAAGATCAAATTCTGCAGAAGTGTTAATTTTGTCATAGGTAAACCTCAGCCAAAAGAGATCAGGAGACCAGAAAAGACTGCGAAAACATCTCCCTCTCATTCAGACGTATCAAGCTACCTTGAACTGTAAACTTCTTGTCTCTGGAATCTAACTTAATTAAGAAAGTAATTAGCTGAGACAAACCTGAAAAACAGTAGCAAACATTCAATAATTTGCTCATTTTTTAATATATTTTTTGAAATAAAAATCTTAGTAGAACATCTAAGTTTATTTTCACTACCTTCAACAGAAGGTTTTTTACTGGTCTTCACTTGGATACGAATACATCAACCAACCGGTATTTGTTTATTTCTGTTTCTTGGTGTAGTCTTCTATAATCTTAGATCTTGTACTGATTACAATTCAATGCCATAATTTCATTGGAAGCTCCCTATATATAAAGACAATCCATACAATTTTTTCCTGATTACAGATGGCATGAACAAGAGAGACAGAGTAGAGCAGAGCTCCTTAGGTTATCAGCAAACAAAGTAATGATGCTGTTCTGAACAGAGGAAACAAACCAAAAGAAATCCAGGAAAATAACACTGTTTCTTGAGATTCAGCTCAAGTACAAAATATTTACAGAGAGTAAATGGACATTTATTCTTTCTACATTTTGCTTGCATTTAGTAAATAATGTAAGAGAAAACTGCACAGCATGTAACTATATTGTATGTACACACTGACACTAAAAAAGGACAGTGAGAACAGCACCTTCTTCATTTAGTCATGTTCCCTGTTATGTTCATAATCAGAATTGTTAAAATACTTGGACTGAAGAATGAACACACAATCATGAGAGAACAAACTGACTTCTACTTCCCAGTTCTCTGTAAGAGCTCTTAGCTGAACTCCAACTTGAAGAACTGTTCTGTTTTCTAAGGAGATGCGCGGCTGTCACTTGGTGAGGTTTGGGGATTTTTTTTTTTTTTTGCATTGAGTGTTAATAAATATTTTAACTACTAATTACCTGCATTTCATTTAAATCCACCATTAAAAGATGCACATGACCTTATTTTCTGTATTCTTTGGCTCTACCATTTTATAAAACAACATTCATTTCAGATAATATTCATGAAGCAGAGAGTGATTTTCCTGCATAAGGAGAATTGGAAGAAAAATTCAGGACAATTCATGTCAGTCCTAGTTCCAAATACACTGGCTTCCTGGGAAGTAACTGAAAACATCAAATGGAAGAACTGCATGTTTTAGTCGCTGTTCTCCCACGATTTACAGAATCTACAAAGTCCTTTTTAAAAGTGTGACTGGAGAATATAACGTCAGTACAACTTACTAGTGTCTAGGCAGCAGGACCACAGAACAAAAGGCAATAACCATCAGAATTAAAACAGAAATTTTTTGTTTAGCGAGTATGTGAAACACTAAGTCAGGAGGAAAAAAAAAGTAAATATTTCCGAAAGGAGTGATGAAAAATTTTTCTGGAACTTGAGAGAACAGAAATGCTAAACATTTATTAGAAAATATTAACAAAGTATGGTCATATATAAATACCTGTAAGAAACTAGAACATGGTGTCATTAAGAAAAGAAATCATTTAGCTTATAAACCATCCTGCCAGGATGGGTTCTTTTCATTTAATGCTGAACATTCGATGTTTGGCACTTTTCTTGATATGCGAATCCTTTTTGAATCATAACACATAACAGTGTTTAACCTAAAATGCCTAAGAAAAATGTGGAAAACATGAATATCTAAAAACCTACAAAAAGGTGGCACATAAAAAAAACCTGAGAATAAAATAGGTTTTTTCATTTTTTTTAAGAAAGTACTATTTTTTAAGGTTTCTCTCTCACCTTCTAAATGCTTAAGGCTTGCAATCTTTTACTACTTAGAAGTATAGCAAAGATCTGAGATGATTTACAGTAAAGGGCAATGTAAATGTACTGCCAAAAAAAATCCCACAACCATTAAGTTCATTATTTGGATTCTTGAACACCAGAGAAAGCAACTGCCTGTCACAGACAGCGCTGTACCATCTGTACCACACTTCCACGGACCAACTTCGTAGAGCTGGAAGCCTGAGTGGAAATCAAGAAACTCACAAGAAACCACCAAAGAACGCCCTCTGCTCTCCTAATGTTGCCTAATATTCCACAGGCATGTTCAAACCCTGTGTACAACAGCTGTATATTTTCCAAATGTTTCAGCTTTTTTTTTTTTTTTTTTTTTTTGTAGCCTACTGTTCCTACTCCTACAGTGCAATTCACAGTTAGCTTAGGGAACATCAAGTTTATGGCAAATTAAGTTTTTCAAGTATGCAGCAAGAAAGCTTATCCTTTACCACTGTTACTACACAAGTCCAAGGAAAGCATGGCTTAAGGAGAGACCAGCAAAACAGCATTAGTTCTATCCTGCCAAAAGTATCTTCAGATGACAGCTGTGATTTATACTCAGGCATCTCCCCTCCAGAAAACAGAAACTGACAACCACCTCAAGGCTTAAGTTGAAGAATCCCAAACGTATGCAATGCCTCATCATAAAACGTGTACTAGGAGTTAGACTGCTGCTCTTAGAAAACAGTGTGTCACTCCTTGTTCGGCTGTTCAGCCTTCTCCCCGCGTTACTGCCTGCTTACAAAGGAAAGTGAAGCTTTATACTGCAAGGTGGCAAAAATGGGGCTTTCACAGGTGTGGTATTGGTATTTCTATCAACAGAGGAATAAAAAAAGAAAACACACAAATCATGTAAAGGAGTGAATGGCCCTCAGATGACAAACATCTAAATTATCGTGGAAGTCATCAGTAACCCTATGAAAGCCCAGCAGAATGCACACTTTGAAGGTGAGAAGGGACTTTTAAAAAATAAGCTATATATAAAAAATATTTTACCAGTTCTATATTTCTACAAAACTCTAAAAGAAAAAATGAGTTCACTCATTTAATTAGATGGAAAATATACCTAGGAAAAAACCTATGTTTTGCAAATAATGAAAATTGCAGTGCTATTTCCCCTGTAACTAACATGCCAACGCTGATTTCTGATGTGAAAGAGCATAAAACTGTTAGGTGGTGGAAAGAACAGTAAATTCTGGGTATTTTAAGATTTAAACAGAACTATTTCTGGTTTTATTAGGCATATCAAAATCGTGGCTAAACCTCAGCAGTAGGTTGGTGCTTTTAGGAAAAACATCATTAAATCAGTAAAAGTTTATATTTTTTGGCACATAGGCACCATCCTAACAAGTCTCTTTAAAAGGGAGTATCTCAGTGGAGGTAATATTTACTGTTTACTACACTTCTGGTTGTTAGGGGTTACCAAAAAGGTCCTGTTTTTCCATGACATCAGCTGCATTCCAACAGAAATGTGTGCCCAGGGGTTTTAGTAATGACTGCAGTTTCCAATGACTGAAACCTTGGCCAAAATCCTCTACACCTGCAGATCAGCTGAGTAAAATTTAAAATAAACAAATAAACAAAACAACAACAACAACAACCAACCAAACAAAGAAAAAAAAAAAAAACAAACAGAAAAATTTAACTGGAATTTCTGACTTAGCTCCTAGAAAAGAGAAATTATTATTTTTGTTCCTCAAATCTGTTGTTGAAAGTTGTTTGGACCAGATTTTGAGTATCTGCTAATTGTTTCTGCTCATTCAACTAACTGTTTGACTCCAGACCTCAATTCAATTTGTCAAAACTGTAACACACTCCACACACCAGTTCAAATCTAAGAGGTCAAAAGGATTTCAAAACAGGATGTTCAAGTTTTCCAAAATTAGAATTTCTTACCTGCCTTACATATCTCTCATCTGTTTCTTATTCTAAAATGCTGATGAAAATATTCCATTGCCATTAAAATACCATGAAAAGCCAACTGATCGTGAAACATGTGGATCCTTTAGTCTTGAGTAAAATCCCATGAAGATACGAAAATCTTAAGAGCAGGCACCACAGGGTTTGCAGGAAATCAAGTACAAAGCTACACTCGGAACACTGAGGGAAAACCAGAACGCTATAGCAGTGGTAGATACCATCCTCTACGTGGAACAGCATTGAAGTGTGTAAATAACAACTATGGAACCATTTAGCAAAGTGTATCTACCAACAGCAAAGTAGTTTTGGACTCTCAGGTTCTGTGTGTGCTACAGATCTGAACAACTGGTTGTCTGACAAGTGGGCAGCCTCTGGTTTCTCAAGAGAGTCTACCTCTGCAGCACACCCCAGCTCCCAAAACCTTGCCATGTAAATCCAACTCAACCAGCCAACCCTGACATACAACCAGCAGTATCCAAGTGGGTTCATTTGAACTTGAGGCCCAAAACAAAAAAACTGTAATAATACGAGACTGAAGACTACAAAATATAACAAAGGGTTCAGACTCACATTTTTATGAATACCATGTTATCACACTACTAAGGCAGGCAATTCCTAACTCCAAGAAATGAGCCAGTACTAGAGTAAAAGGTGTGGGAGTGTTTGCATTGTAACAAGCACCAGTTGCTGACGCTACTTCACACGTGGCTAATCCAAGTTCTTATTACGCACCACCACAAAGGAGAAAACTGTCTTACAAGATAACTTAGGAGATCACTACTTAGTCATCAATGGGGAAAGAATTGGAAATTAATCCACTCAGCTCTGTTCAAAATTTAGACCAGTTTCATTTGATTAAGTCTTTTCTTTGCTGGTAGAAGCTTATGACAGTTAGTAAGATGCAAAGCACAGCAAAAAAAAAAATCTCAAAGGCTTACACTGTATTCTCTATAGAGAAGAATATTACTTGGGGGGGGAATCCTCATGGACAAAATAATATATGATAGACTTAGATTAAAGAATTGTGCCAACATTTGTTATGTACTTATTAATGTAAACCATTATTCCTTAGTCAGAAACAAATCTCTCACTGACAACACATTCACCAGTCATGTTTCTCTGATTTGGTTTTCAGAGAGCATATGCTTTAAACCAAGACTGTTCTCTCCATCTTTGTTTCCTTAACTGTTAAAATGGGTGAAGGACAAAGTAAGCAGTTTTTTTTAATCAAAACAGTTGAGTTTATGCAATCTCTACCTGTGCGACCTGGACATAGTAGTTCTGCAAAACTGCCTGAAGGCAAGCAAAAATGGTAATACTTGGTTCTCAGTACTATCATGGACAGAAAGTCTGAGAGCTATTGTATGGAAAACTAGCAAATGTTTGTGTACAAACCTCTAGCTTCCTCACTACTCCTAAAAGTTCGTTTGGCCTTTGTCAGTGTCCTCCAATTTGCATGGGGTTGGAGATTCATCAGCTTCTCTTTTGATCTGATTTCCTGTTTGCTTTTGGACTGTCTTCTTTTCCATGTCAGGCATCCTCACCTTGATAATGGTATGGTCCCTAACTCTTAGTAAGGTAACTCTGCACTAGTTTTGCCCAATTCAGTCAAAACAGCAGTTAAGCCACAGGTCCTACATGTGTATTATGGATTTTGCTGAAAGGACAGTATAATGCCCACATCTAAGATACAGCAGTTGGTACTACTACAGCCTACTGTAAACAAGAGTTCAAACTGGGCTGTAACTGCATCTCTCAGAAGTTTAAATGAATGTAGCAAGTGTGGGATAAATCCTGACTCAGGGACGTGAACTTGCAAATATCTCCAAAAGGACAGAGCAGTTGTGCAGAGGAAGGAAGCAGGACGCTAAGACAGCCCCTAATCCAGTCTGTACTACAGAATAGCCAGAAACTTTCCCACAAATCCCCATCACACTGTGTGTTTCCAATCCAAGGGCCTTGCTGCATGATACAGACTGCTACCAAGATAGAGTAACAATATATGCACCCATCAGCCCATCTTTTAATTATAGCAGAAGTGTGAGAACTACCAAACCAATGTCTTCAGAGCAGGTTTGACAAACTCCTCTCTCTCAATAAAGTACTTAACAAGAATGTCATAATCCAAATACTCAGGGTATCATTATATATTATATTATTATATTGTATCATTAAATATATTATATCATTATTATATTATATCATTAAATATTGAGGCACCTATGTTGAGATATGTATCTTCTAAGTCTATCACTACTTTTACAATCTTTATGCACCTATAACATGATTGACACTTAAATGTTTTGGGAGCTTTTTATACCTCCTTTATATTAAAAAAAAAAAAAAAAAAAAAGGCTTTTAAAGTCCACAAAGAGTGAAATACACTGAAGAACACTGTTATAGCTGCATGTCTTAAGTTCTTAACAGAACTTACCTTATGAAATCAGGCAGAATTTTTTTAAAAAGAAGTCCAATCTTTACTATTGAAAATTGCTGTCATCTCAGTTTTATATTGTTGTATATAGTTCTGTTTGCAGAACCTTAGGTGGAGCTCCACTTATTTCCTAAAGGAAGTATGCTCACTCCAACCAAAATACTTCGAATGTGGAAACTGTAAATGGTTCCAATGTTGCCAGTTAGCACATCAGAAAAAAGAACAATTACACTTCAGTGATATCATTTTGCCTTGGATACTTAAGGTGTGCCAGGACTTGTGTTAATACAAAGCAAGTTGTACTCTAGTAGTTTAGAAAGGCATTTATTATAAATCGTAGAGAGTCAGACTTTTTTGTCTTCACCTTAATTATTTTAACTACTAAAAGTAAGAGCTGCTTTACTTACATAAACAGGGGGCTTAGAGGTATCAGCAATCCATTACCTTTTGGGCAGTTCTACCCTTGCACTCCTTTGTACTCGTCAAACTACATGTAACTGATCTCTGCAGGGCAGGTGCCTCTGAGTCAACTAAAGCTGGCAAACCACCACACACACACAAAGGTGTGCTCCAGCTTCCCAGACCACTACACATAGAGCTTTGTGCTGTACCCATCATGGCTGATGAAAGTTATTTGTGGCCACGAATTGACAGTAAATTTAGGTTTGTAATGTTGAAGGAAATAATACCAATGATTAAACATACACCGTGCAGGAGAGAAATGAAAAAACAGTATCACTGAGCACAAAGACTTCCTTGAACATCTGTTAGAAACAAAAGTGTTGTCACTGTGTTAAATACCGGGGATATTTAACCTCGGCTTATCTCAAAGCCCTGTGAAACTTTAACTGTACAGTGAATATTTGATGTTAGACATCCACAGGCTTATGGAATGCTGCTCTGGTTGCTGAAATGGCAGCTTTAGTGCCCCCAGCAATCCACTGCATAGCAGCAGTAAGCAAAACTGACTTTGTTGCTACATTTGCTGTGAAAAGAAGGCCCCAGTCCTTTACACCATAACACACATTTCTAACTATAAATGTGAGTAACATTAGTAAAGTTTAGAACATCTGTATAATCTCTATAGAATACAAGCCTAATAAGACATTTACAAAGACTAATCGCTAGTAATTTGAAATTACTCATGTCACGCTTCAGATTCAAGGTCAATATTAAATTCTATACCTTTACTTTTTTTTAATGTTGTTTTGTTGCATTTAATGGCATTTCAATAACAAAAAAAGTAAATCCATTTAAAATGCTGTTGTGTAAATAGCACTTTTTCCACATATTCGATTTTCACAACCATCCAATCTCTTCATAAATGAGTTTACTAGAACACCGAAGAATAAATATCTAATACTGAAAAACAGTGGGAAATTGAACTAATCTTGTGACTACACCTCACTTATCCAGAATAATGTTTGGCTGTACAGCATGTAACTAAAGTGAGGGAATTGGCAGCATACTTGTAAGTTTTTATTTACTTACATTTGTAAAAGAGATCATCCCAAGGCACAGTTTAATTGTTTTAAAGCACAATTATCATCACTGTGCTCACATGTGGAGAAGGGAGTATTTTTCATGCCATATACCTTAGCATATGTACTACTGTTGAATATATTAGTACTGGCATTTTACCACATTCACTGGAATATTCTCTCCTCCAGATTATACTGATATTGCTCCTTGGCACATTTAAAAAAAAAAGACACACAAAGCTTTTGCCACAAATCTGCAGGCCAGTCTGCACCTACAGATCCTGAGGGACCAAGGCAGCTAGCTCCCAGGCTGGCCTCTTCCTGCACTCCCAGGGCTCGGGCTTGATGCACAGGAAATGGCAGAGAAGAATCAGTTTATATATACACAAAGCAGGGGTGCAGAATAACACATCAATCATGAGATGAGGCTGATATGGACTACTAAGGGAGAAACCAACATCTGAGGCTTTTCAAACAAGCCATTCTACAATGTGGAAAGGATGCAATTTATCAAAACTGGGAGGAACTCCTGAGCATTGATGGATGATATCCCACAATCATTTAGAAAGTATACTCATACAGTGAACTGTGATGTTAACTCAGTCACTACTTTATATGTCATGAAAGTTTTCTGGCAGAAAAATGACAGATAACTATGATGATGTTTGTATATTTTTTACCAAGTTTAAAGAAGCCAAGTTGAGTTTCCACAGACAGCACTATCATGACTTTTGTAATTAAACAGGAAAAAATTGTGGGGTGTAACAACCTACCAGTATTAAGATCGTAGTGCTTAGGACTCTTAGACCCTACCACAGTACACAAAAAAACTACTGTATGAGCCATAAAATGTAATTACTCACTTCCTTATGTTTTTTCACACCTCAATATGTAAGCTACATCAACTCTGCTTCACCTCTGAAATGCAACCCTACTCAAGAAAGTCATCCTTTAAGGAATCTAATGTATGCATTATAAAATGAAGGAACTCTTCTGTTGTTTCTCATATTACTAATTTATGTAGTTGGATAAATATTTGTTTGAAGCAAAAATCTTTAGGTCTGGAAAACAAACATGACCATGATCATCTGCTGAGAGCCTAGCAGCAATGAGATGCCCATTCATTATCTCCTTCAGATAATATCCACAACACAGTACCCAAGACCATATGATAATGAGACATTTATGTTGTAATATTTCTTTAATAAGAATTTTGATTAGCTTGTCATCTTCTCTGCTGTATGTTCAGAAACCAACAGTTCAAATTGTATCCACTTTGCTTTGTTTACAGTGGGTATTTAGAGAGTCATAAAATTGTTTTAAACTTGAACTAGAACTAGTTTGCATGTACTTCAGACCTTCCATCAGATGATTTATTCACCATATACAGTCACTAAGGAATCCTATCCTTTGTCTGAAACAGAGGAGAGGGACGGGAAGCTAAAACAAGAATACTGTCTGAATACCTAAATCCCTACTTATTGCATTATTCATTACGGGGTTTGGTGTCTCAGCTACTGGAATGCTCAAATCAAAAATACTTAATCTAAAAAAAAATTTACTACTGCCGTACCTTTTAAATATTTTTGTATGCACCCAGGCAGAGCTCCACTGTGCTGACTGCATAATGTCTAAGCTTCAACAGGACACGGCAGAATGAATTGATGACATCGTATAAATGAAAAAATCTGTCACCTAATCAAAAATCTCCACAAATGTGGTCCATTCTTTTACAAATAATGATAAATAACCAGTCAAGAAAACAAAGAAAATAATCTTGGCTTGAGAGACCACTTCAATTAAACAATTGACAGCAGTTTACTTGTCACTATGGATAGCAATTTTTCCTCCATAGAGCATGGCCAAAAGCTGTATACTTTATTTGCAGTTCGTTTACAAAATTACCTGTATTCACAAACCACCTCAGCACAGCTCAAACAATCTGGATTAGTGTGGATGTCACTGTTGGTTATCACTGTTTTGTTGTACTTTTTGATAACAAAATAAAAGGCACACATGAACCAAAATGTAGAAGTTAGTGTACCAATATTTAAGGAATATCACAGATTTAACCCTTACAACTCTCCTTCAAATGTCCAAGCCTGTTCATTTAAAAGGGAATCTTAGATCACCATTTCCCTCACAGTTTGAGAAAACTTAAATTTTAATCAGAATCCAGATGCAACTAGGGCAATTTCGACCCTTTAGATAACTAACACTCAAGAACTGTGACCTTTTTGATCTTCTCCTCCCTTTTCCTCCTCTCCTCTCCAGGTTACACACTAGTTGGCTCCAAGACAGAAACTTTTCTGAGGATTGGGCTAAGTACGCAGAAATTTAGAAGGACTTCCCAAGTCACAATAAATCCATGCATTATTTCTTTTGCAGCCATACAGAATAAATGTCAATTCATTTTATACTTTAATTTAGTATTTATAGACATCCTTCATTGTACATTACTGTTCTGAAAATCAGAAAGAAAACAAGCACACTAATGTGAGAAGGAAAAGCGGAGGGGAACTTACGCCAGACTAAAGCTGAGCTAGTGCCTCTCTGCACAGTTAAGACAGAAGCTGTCAAGCCCAGCTGAACAAACAACTAACAGACAGAAATTCTGAATAGCAGCAGCTTATTTTAAAAGGTAACACATTCATTTTGATCCCCGTGGAGAAGGTAATCACCAATTGCCTTGAAACAGCTCCGGGACTAGTTCAGCAAAGTCATTTCCTTCAATAAACACACGGCTTGCTCTTAAGCACAGGAGGATAGAATGGCACACAGTTCACCTGCCATTGCTCTGCTCCCTCCACCTTCAAATATTTGTGTTTGGAGTAATGCTGACCAGTGGGACATATGTTCCTGTGCCTCAGTACTGTTGAGATTCTTATCTTGCTCTGCTTCCCTAAAGAGATATTAATTATACAGAGGGTAAAAGTAAAAATAGCAACTTTTGTTTCTGCCATGCCTTTCATGTCAAATGATCTGAAAACACACACTTAAGTACCTCTGGAGTTGAACAGAGCAGCTCTTCTGCAGCTCACAGTAACAGCACACAAAAGTCTGGGTAAAAAGTGAAATGAATGCAGCTGTATGCAACAACTTCTTACTCCATCCTATAGTTACAATTATTCAGGGTTCAGCCTCTGGATGTTTTTCTCCATATATTGCTGCACTCCTGACTTACTTCTGATCCAGAGCTTAGGAAAACCCCATTCTTAAATCCTGCCAGAAGTCATAAATCTCAGGGTTGGAGCCACATAAACTTTGCAGTGGTTTAGAACAATACTACACAAAGAAGAAATGGGACACAAGAATAAATTAAACAAAGTAGAATTAAGCAAAATAAAACAAGAAAAAAGTGCATTCAAAATAGTGCCAGCAAAACATGAGTAACTGATGTATGCACATAAAATGTCTACTTGAAAGTAGAACTTCTAAAGTGAACATGCATGGAAGTAGGAGAAGAATGTACAAAATAGTAACTGAATTCCAGACAAAAAATTACTGAGAGCTAAGATCACACACTCAGCTACAATAAGGGCCTTAAAAATTTCACCAAAACCTTTCATGTACATGTATTCTGTAGCATAAACAACTGTATCAGGTGACAAGGAAAAACTGTTAAAACCTTCTGCTATTAAAAGCCAAAACTATAATATAATACTCTCAGGGGCAAACTTCTGGAAAAAGAGTCCATGTAGCTAAGATATGGCCAGCAGGTAATTATTTATTGTGTTAGTTTTTCCCTGACTCTTGAAAGGAAAGACACAAACCACTTTCTGAAGGTTCCCTGACAGACAAAATGCTTGCAAATCACTTTCTGAAACACACATCATTGCACTGCTGCAGTCAAATTGGACAACAATATGGGTCTTTTTGGGAGTTACAAGCAACTGTAATTGTGGGTCTGAACTATATTTTATTGTAGCACATCTTTCACAAAAGTATACTTATGGTTGGGAATAAACCCCTCTAAAGAATGAAATGTATATGGCAATCAAAAGTACATCACATTCAAGAGCAGGGGGGTCTCCAGACATACTGGCTAGATCAGCTCTGCAGCCCTGACTTTAGATCAAAAATTACAAAGATTAACTCTTTTCTAGTTATTTGGTTTCCCAGACTCGTTCAGGTGTCTTGGATATGTTACATCAGCAGATCTGTAATGCAGGGGAGGAGTCAGGTCAAGATTCTCACTGATTTCAATACTGAACTGAATCCGAGTTGCAGTACAAGGTCCAGGAACAGTTTCAGATTTGAAATAAAATAGCACATGACAGGCATAAAAGCGTCCAGCCTTGAGAGATGTAATTCAAAAGGGAAGCTTTTACAGGATCACAAAATGGACAGTGGAAAGGTTAGGGCCTTGAAGGACAGGAGTACATACTAGAAAAAAATAAAACAAACACCTCATGAGAAAAACAAGGGAAAAAAGGAAAAAGGAAAAAAAAAAAAAAACAACAACAAACAAAAACCCAGACTGAGAACCTTTCAAGCCCATTGGTACAAAATAAAGCAATCACAATGTGAAAGAACATTTTATACAAGTACTAAAGAGCAAGGATCAAGGGAAGTTCTTGGAATAGCTCTGCAGTAGATCTCATGAAGATGGTACATAGCAACAAAATTTAATCTAAGTGTCTTTTCAATATATTGAAGGAGGTATATTTGTAAGGTAACACAAAGACTGAGTGCTCAGAATTTCTCAAATTGTAACTTCCTTGTATCATAAGCTCTAAAATAATTTCTTTTTACCAGCTAAAAAATTGCCACTGTGCCTTCCATTGCATCCTTCCAAGTGAAACAACTTTTGCAAGCTAATATCACAGTTGGCTATTCTTTCAGCATGAGGAAGGATAGGTGGTAAGTAGGGGGGAAAAAAAAATAATACTGTCAAAGAAAATAAGCTTGCTACCAAACTACACAGTAACAAATAGTCATCATTAATTTGAGAAAACAAACTGCACCATACAATATATCAAAGAATGAAGCAAGTGCAAATAATAAAAAAAAATTCTTATATTTCCTTACAGGTTGTTAAATCAGTTAAATGGGATGGAATACATTGTGTGAATACTCCAAACAAACAGAGCAGTGGCTCTGTGAGCAACAATCACTAATATTACCTGGCACAGTAACATTTGTCCTGAGAAACAGGCTGAAGTCATTCCTGTCTCTTTTACAAAATCCCATGAAACCTTTGGTTTGTACCCAAATTCTCCCCAAGGCAGATCATAGTTTAACTTCAGCTGCATAAACAATAGTACTTCTTGCAGATACCTAAAAACAAATAAACTGTGCCTTTTAAATACTAGTGATCCATAAAAATAATGTCTGTAATTAAAAATATATCATGGCTTTCAATACTCAGGCCAAGCTCCTATCTGGGAATTATTTCTAAGCTATTTTATTATAAAATGAGTTGTCCACAACTGAAAAAAGATCTTCTCCTTTGTAGGATGGTTTCCAACAGGGAACAACAGAGCAATGGATGAGAGCAGAATTAGTTTTCACTGTGCTAATGTACACCCTGTCAGATATAGCTGAGGAATAGGTCAGTGTTAGATTAGGACAAAGATAAATCCTGTCTTTTGGAAACAGGAAAGCAGTTTAACCTCTGTCAGTGGTTGTTACATCTCTACAGCTGATTTAACAGATCAGGTGATGTAAGTGCTCCGCATCTGTGTCAGTGCAAACTCTCATTTAAGCCAACCCAGATGACGTTCTGATGAATGGCCCAAAGGGTATTTATGCAGTCTGTTTGCCAACTTGATGATAATAGCAAGCAACATCAGGGGTAATTTCTTGCACTGTTATAACTAAACATGCAGCCACGGTCTGCCCATGACACCAAGAGCTCACAGAAACAAAGGGAAAATAAAGGAAACAGTGATGGAGGACAACTACAATGCTTCACAGTATGGAGTGCAGGTAACAGCAGCTTACACCCAAACATTTGCAGTAATACTTTCAAAAAGCATAAATAAAGGAGGCCTAGAGTCCCTTCCAATTCAGCTCCTCAGGAAAGCAGGCAAATGGATAGCTATTCATGGACTAAGTAAAGGAGCAGCAGCCAGGGGGGAGTCTGCTGCTCTGAATCAAATCTGCTCAAAGTGTTGCTGGACAACTGCCCCAACGGTGTAGAAATCCAATTTGCTTCTACGAAGTATTTTTGATATTCAGTTCATCAAACTATAGTATCCAATCTTGTACAGTGTCCTAAGAGCTTTAAAGTAAAAAGATGACCAAAGATCTCCAGTGAAACCACTCCAGTTTCCCTCCTCAGCAATTATAATAAGTAGGTAAAAAATTTGTGTTGACACTGTATAGTCTTTGCAACCTGAACAAACTCAAATGCTACATGATAAAACCACCTTTTTCCCCACCTAGGGTGTGCTGGTGTATATCTCCCACAAGTGCAGTATTACTGCAGATTAAGCTAAGCTGCACTCACAGAGACCTCAAAGCTGTTCTTCCTTAGCTGTATATCTACTGCTCTCATGATATTTCATGATTTTATAAAGCTTTACAACAAATTTAGAAAGCAACTCATTTTATCTCATCTACTACTCCACACATTCACAAATCTAGGGGCTTCTTTGAGGTTTTTAAACAGCAGCAGAGGAATGAAATACGTAAGGTATGAAAAAAGACTAGAGTAGACAGTGAAGTATCTGTATTTATTTCTCTGTTCTGAACCCTTTTTCTACCTAGTTCTGTCAAACTGGACACAAGACACCCTTTTCCTAAATTCATGGCCTTAAAAAAATACTCCAGTGCTCATCTGTATCCTAGTTTGTTTTTTTGTTTTCTGGCTGCAAAAGTTTGCAAAGCCCATCTCTCATTTTAAACTAAATCATGGATCATCTTGTACTATTAAGCCCTATGCTCACATACACACTTTCTACAGAACAGTGTACAGCGTGCCAGTTCTGCACAGAAGGCTGAAATAAATTCCTTAACCCTAGTCTCAGTCTCACAGCACTGTGTTGAAATCACTCCAGCCCATCACCAATCTCTTTGACAACTTTGGAATGTAGGCTGTATCAGCCTTAGAAATTGCCTAACACTACCAACACCAAATAATATCCATTAGTGATCAATGGGTGAGTACCCATACATAAATATTTTACTTATCTTTTAATATTAATTTGATATGATTCGGCACTGAACTGAAGAATTAATCTATGCAATTAGACAGCTGAAACATCATCTTAACTCTCCAACAATAGCAGCACTATCAGCCATATCCTCATAAAAACGCCAATGTTTATGAGCAAAAGCAGCTGCTTTAGTTATATTAAGCAGTTACACAGGACATGTGGCTTTTACATTTTTCCACTTTGCCTATCTTGACTGCTTAAACTGTATTTTCTTTTGAGGTGAGTGCTCCTTCATTCCAAATGAATGAAAATATCCCAATCTTCAGGCTTCTATGCACTTTAAAGGAACAAATAGCAGCAATATCTTGTCATGTGATAAGAAATAATCTTTTTAAGAACGGGCTTCCTGGCTAACCTGTTGACTGTTGGAAAGTATAATCTTACACACCATGACACCAAATCTTACACGTGTTGATACCAAAGAATAGTTTTGGAGGCCTTGCTCTATCAGATAAAATTGAAAACTCTATTGGAACTTAGGTCATGTGAAAAACAGAATGCAGGATCTACACTGCACATGAGTAAAAGGACAAAGAACAAGACTGCTTTATGCTGTTATTTAAAAATCTATATAGACAAGGAGTCATCCACAATGAGTTTACAGTCTAATCCGAAGTGAAACATAATAAGTGAGCATAACACATGCACCAAGACAAAAATTTTGCATGAAGTATGTTGACAAGACTACATGCATATTTCCTTAGATTGTGCAAAGATTTTACTCACAGAAGTGCTGCATTACCCAATAAGCAGACAAAAATACCGTCAACATTTGCATTGACTGACTTGATCATCACACACTTTTCCCAAGCTGCAGTGAAATCACAATGAATTGCACTAAAGTCACAAGAAACTATATCTTTCTAATCCACAGAAGCTATCCTGTCACATCAGATCTAAACAAATTCAAGGAATTTTCCACCTTTATATACTGGAACTATTTCTTTTAAGCTTCACAGATAACTGTACTTGCTTGGTATTGGAGCCCATAGTTTGGTGGTTTAAAAAATAATTCTGCCTTCTCAATAGACCCTGATAATTTTCCTCTTGAGGGCAACAGCTGGAAAATGTTCAGCAACACGCTCATTCAAGTCCCAACACAAGATCTGTTCTTTCAGGTCAGACAGGCTGCTCCCGCTTTTCAGCTAACCTGCCATGAAATATGCATAAGCCTTCAAAAGGAGAAACCGCCATAGATGAGCAAAGGTTCAAAGAAACATCCATTGACTACAAACTTCAGTCTGAAATTTGAGGGCTATATGAGAACTCCACTATTAGTCTGTCACTAATAAGACTGAATTCTGTACTTGAAAGACTTAGCCCAAGTTGCCAGGGTTTTCAGTACAGACTTTCTTGAGGTTACAGACTGACATTGCTCTACTCAGCCACACAAGGCCATAAATGGCTGAAGAATTCAACTCTCTTAAAAAGTGGCCAAGGTATCTAATTTGCAACATCTCACTGATTGCAGCATGTTGGGAGTTGTCTTTGGCTGGGGTTGGAAAAGAAAAATGTAGAACATATTGAACACATTTGATAGACTTTTCCATCACTAAAGACTATCTTTTCACATGTTTTTATGGAAGCAAAAACTTTATCATGTTGATATATGTACATTCAGCACAGAAAGCCATGTGCATGCTCTTTAGTTCTTCAGTTTGATGGGCATAATACCCTCTGTCAAATTTCTAATCATTAACTCTCCATCCCCCGCATGGTATTCCAAAGACAGTTTATAAAGAAGACACATGGCATTGCTCTTAGATATAAACCCATGCTATTCTCTTGCAATAAAACAGCTGTTACTAAAACATATAGATAGATAAATAAATAAATAAATACCCAAATGAAATATTTTTCAACACAGACTAAACTGGTTTTTGTTGAAATAAACAAACTAGATTTCATCATGATGATGTCCACAATAGAAAATTAGTCTTTTAGGCAAGAAACAATGAGCAGGAGAAAGACAAATAGGTCAATCACAAATTTAGGTCAGAAGATGGGATCACTTCCCTTGACATTAGAGATGCTGATCAGAGAAATATAGCTACAACTCATAAAATATGACACATGTTACAGAAGAACTCTAGGATTTACATGGAGAAAAGCCAATTGTGAATCCCATAAAATTAGCTGCAACGATTCCAGCTGCAAATTATGAAAAAAAAAAAAAAAAAAAGAAAAGAAAAGCAACAATTCTCAAAAAAGGGAGCTTCATGTACTGTGGAACCAGTCAGTTCAAATTTTGTGAAAAGTGTCTTTGGTTTAATAAATTGTTATTAAACTGTTCAAGTTTCAAATGTGCCACATTTTTTGCTGTTAACAGGCATGAGTTAGGAGTGCTTAACAAGGAAATGAAAGGGCTAACTTAAGCTATACCTTTTTTTTTACCCTTCCTTAGCATCACTGCAGATGCATTTTACCACCTCCAGCAAAGAAAGACACAGAGGCAGCCACTCAGGTGCCAAGAGCCCCAGTCATGTTAATGTACATACTACTTGTGGACATTATTCATCAACCTCACTCAGAGTTGCTCAGCTGTCAGCTATACTTTCCTATCAAAGTGCTCCACGTGTTCCCTAACCAGAAAGCACTTGCTCATGCCATTGCTGCTGGATTTCTTTTAAAGTCCTACCCTCACATAATGCAGCAGTGCAACAGTTAAAGATGGCACTATAAGATGACTAGAAGACTTATATCTTTAATTGATTTAATCATCAATATTCTGCAGTTGTGAAGATAGATTACAGCATACCAAGAAGAAAAATGAGAAGCACGATCATTCATCAGCCATTTTTCCAAAGCTGCGCCACTGCAATTTTTTTTCCTTCTGCTGCTGCTAGGCTGCTCACTCTCATGTAAGAGCAGCCCAAACAAATAGCATCTTCATTTTCTCTAGAAAACAAATTCTTCTCCGTAGAAAACTGAGGGTCAGCAATTCTGCAGCATCACCTCCTAAGTACTTCCAGTCATAACTCTTGAAAACAAACATCTGATACTTTCCTCTCAAATACTCAAACCACAAATTTTTCATCCAGTTATCAAAGAAACAGCCATTTCAGACTCGAGTGGTGGATTAGGAGGACACAACCACTGTGGTTTTTTGTTTGTTTGTTTTTTTCAGTTAAAACAAAAATATATGCTGAGAAATCTTTAAGCAACCTAAATAAAAATTCAGCACATACTAGAAAACTTTGCACCAAAGTAATTACATATTACAGGATACTCCTGTAACATCAGTAGCTCCTAAATCAGTTGGTAACTTTTGAAAAATATTATCCCTAAGATGATCAAATACTTCTAAATGGAAGGTAAAGTTCTATTTTAGAATGGAAGTCCAGATTGTCAGTGTATCTGCAGAGCTTCAACATTTTGCATTTCTACAGAGCAATCAGTTACAGCTCCAACTTTCAGCTTTGCCCCAATTTTTTTTTTTCTTTTGGTGTCTCAAACATAAAAAAACTTCATTCATACCTAAGGAAAAGGGTTCCTGGCTTTAGTAATTATTGACCAAACTTACACTGTCCTTTTAGAAAATTCACAGCCTATTAAAAGTTTTTAAACTGTTTTCTATATATCAGATATATGACAGTTTTTAGTAAAACATGACAGGAAAGTTACTGAATGTATCTTGAACTTGGTTTATTTAAGGGAACTGACCTCTCTAGTAACCTCTGATCCACCCTACATTAAAGTCTGGCAGCAATTAATAGCTGATCTCTTACATATTTGGCAGAGCCAAATGCACATACATATGTTTTTGTGTTCAGTCTACTACTTTCAATCTTTCCATCTATTTACTGAACCCTCTTTTCCTGCGTTATTTATTTGGGCTCCAGACACACATGATAAATATTTCTCCGGCAACCAGATAAGGCAACTTCACTGAGCTCAGCAATGATGGAAAAAACTGCAAAGCTGCTGCTGCTGCTTCTCTGGTCTGTTTTATTTTTAATGGAGTGCAGCTGAAATGCAGCTGGAAAACAGCTGTCAGCTTTAATTTCCCAAATCTGCACTAAAATAACAACTACAGCTTGATCATATGATAATTATCTCTGAATTAGAGCCCCGGGTTTGAGACATTACACACAACTAGAAATTAGCCGAGAGCCTGAGGATGACAATAAACACAAGGCTGGAAAGCCTGGGGTTTTGGACATATTCCTCTTCAATATTTTTGTAGTTCAGTGCATTCTTCTATGAGGTAAACATCTGAGGAACAATATTATTGCTTTGCTCTTCCTCAGCGCTTTTGAAATACTGTCCTTCAAAAAAAAAAAAACCCTACAAATACCAGAACATTTCAATGTGAACTAGGTATGTACATGAAAACTGATAATCTGAAGCTACAGGGAGTGTTAGGCTTCATTCTGAAAGGTAGTAAAATTCAGTTTCTAGTGGCTGGTTGTTTTACCCTGAGAAACTACAGCTTTTTCAAGTAACTTATGAACAGAAAGCAGCGAAGATCTCCTCCTTTTCCTACCTAGTAAACTACCTTGATGCAAAACATAATAAATATGTTTGACACTGAGAAATATAAAGGTTTACTTTTAAATGCTTTTAAAAATAAGCAGGTTTATTAATTTTATGTCGTCTTTCTGCTCAGAGATATGCATTTATTGACCAGACTCAGGAGATCAAATGAAATTTCATATGATCCCGATTTATTTTAGTGAACTGTTTCAGAAGAGATTCATTTGGTCAATACACATAAGCTGACTCCTGCAGAAGTGTATCTGTATCCCACTCAAAATTAAGAGAGATCTGTAACTCACTCTGCGACTTGAACATTTCTTCCCACTCTTTGTAATCTTTTCCTGTAACCACGTTATCAAGAATTACTTGCTACAACTTTACAACATACAAACATGACTAACTCCAGAAATTAGAGACAAGAAAAAAAATACACCAGAGAACTTTGCTGACCCATTCTGACCAAGAAATCCATTAAACATCCCCAGCAAGCAATTTCTAAATACTCTATCACAAGTAAGCACAGCAGAAATGAGGTGACAATGACAAATTTTACACATTAATATAAATCACCATTTCATAAAATTATTTAGAAAAAATATTTTGAGACAAAACACATTTTTGGCAGATTTAAGGTCTCAGCAGAATGAATTCCACACTGATATGCAAAGAAGCAACAGAAGTTTAATGACTTCATAGCAAATGTATAACTGCATTTAACTATTTATATAACAACTCTTTAGGAGCATAGTTTGTTAAAGAGGATATCAGTGTCCCATTTTATCTGACATAAAAACAAATCTCAAAGAAAGCATTTTGTTCATGGTCCCTTAGCCTGTAAATAAAAATTCTGAGGGAGAGTTTAAGTTCAAGGACATGAGCTACTCTAATTGTCATGTGGCAAGTCAGGCCTTATTCAAAAAACCAACACACTGAGATATCTTTTTTAAATATCAGAACACTTGAAAGAACACTAATCCTGTATATTTATCCTTTTAAAACAGAGGGAAAAAACCTAATTTAAGAGTTTGCGGAAAGAAGGGTATTGTTTACAAAAATGTTTCTTTTTAGCATAAGAAACTCAAATATATTTGGATTCTGTTAGTTTCAACAACACTGGCATAAATTTTCAACTTAATTATTTGCCATTGTAAAAACAAGTTATTTCAAATACCTACACTTAATTTCAACAGTTTCTCTTTAACATCCATATCCTCTGATGTTACTTCACAGTGCCAAAGGAGACTTCTTGACACGAGAGGCCCATTACAATATCAGAATTATTAATGCCAGCCTCCAGCCAGCTCTTCTCCAACAGCTGTGCTGCACTTCATTGTTATGCAACTCTGAAAATAATTTCAACGTGTCCCTGTGAGAATGACTGCGAATAACTAATTTTCCCTGGCTTTAGAGTCAAGATTTAATGGGAGCATGTCAAGCTACAGTCTGAAACCAGTCACCTTTTCCCAAAATTCAAGTTTAATAAAAAGAGGTAATTTACACCAGCAGTTTGAACTGACAGTGAAGAACAGACAAAGGCCAGAGGAGAAATGTAAGAATGCATGGCAAGAGGAATTCTTTTCCAGAATACAGAAAGTGCCTAGAAGCAATCACTACAATAAAAAGAAAATTATTACCCTAACCCCTTTTGTACATTTTCCAAGAAATACGAAAGCAAAGCCTATTCATAAACATGCACCTGGACTGCAAGACTCTGACAGAAGAAAAACAGGATTCTGTGTGGGGTTTCTCCATGCAGACATGGGATGAAGTTCTTCAATGACGGTTTATGACTCAGAAATCTCATGAACAAATACCTCTGGGAAAATGCTGAAATGCACCACAAAATCAATGTAAGCAAGAGTGAACTGAAAAATGAGATAAGAGTCCCTGATTTTGTTTCCTGTGTTTAGACCAAAAAAACAAAACAGAACAAAAAAAACAAACAAAACCAAACCAAACACACACACACACAAAAACACCACCACACCAAGCTGCAAAACCACACCCTATTAAAAGGAGTTTGACACAGTGTAAGAGGAACTTTAATGTCTGCCTGAGCTGATGAAGAACACAGCAACTAAGATGACCAAACAAATTCAAAATGTCTGCTAAGCAGAATAATTAAAAAACCCATACTTTTATACAAATTTTTAATGGCTTAGAAGGCTGGAAAATGTCAGAAGCTAAGATTATTGACCTCAAGTTCTCCAAGGTGTATGCTTTTATGCCCATGGGATTCAGCATGTTAGACTGCAACAGCTGAGGTGTGCTAAAATGTGTCTCCCATCACTCCCCAGTTCTGAACACAGGGCAGCAAGGGAGCTGGAAAGGATGGCCCAAGTACACCATTTAACAAGCATTCCCTTCAACACCACAGATCCGCAACTAAAATTAGCACTCAGAAGAGGAGATGCAGATCTAATCATAAATGTGATCTTCATTTTTCTCTGAGAGGTCCATTCTTTTAGACCCCAGTAAACAATATTGTTCCCTGAGGATTACAGGACAAAAGCAGCAAGCAGTCATAACACCATGTTTTGCATAAAACAACAACTCTTAGACTTAAAGAATACATTTTTTGTGTAAGAGATGAACTGTCACTGATTGCTGCACAGGCTGATTGATAGGAGTGTCAGGCCAGCAGAGCAGCCAAAACTCCCCATGAGGGATGTATGTGTTCTAAGAATACTGCGGAGTCCACAGATGACTTTTCTTCACATCAGGACAGTTATCTTTAAAAAACAGGAAGTCAGAAGTTGCCACATGTGATCTGCCCAGGCTCAGTAATGAGACAAATTTATTCTGGTCCAGTTTAGAATCAAGTGTTGGAAAAATTCAGTTCTATTCCTTTTCCATGCATAAACTCTAAGTCTTGATCAAAATGTGGTAAATGTTTCTTCCTTAGGGGAAAATGTAAGTGAATTATATATGTAAAGCTTTAATAATTCAGTACAAACCAAAACACAGTCCAAGATATGGTCCTACAGAGTTCCTTTCACATGAGTAGGCTCAAACTAGTTACAAAAGATGAGATTAGTGGGCCTTAACTCATTATTTGTTTCCATATTTTCTCTCTTTTCGTATGTATAAATATAAAAACCAGCAATATTTATTAAGCAGGAAGTTTAAAAGCAAACCGTGTAACCATCATCAAAGACAGTGAAACAATGCAGCGGGGAGAGCCCTAGCTTACTCTTTCTAAAGGCACAACTTATACTTTTTATCTGGATCTTTTGACATATTGTCATGATACATATATTTTGTGTAAAAGCAAGACTCAGAAATGTGGACTGAATCTAAACTTCACATCTCTGGAGGGTCCTGATACCTTTGGTGGCAGCTCTTCCGTGCCTGATGAACATCATGGGACTCTTCTTATGATCATAAACGTTTACACAGCTGTTTAATTCATGGAGCAGATCTTGAAATGTTTTTGAACACTATTCTGCAGTTTCCTTGACTTCTGTGTTCTAATTAAATATGTTTTTCTGCAGGCATCCAGAAACATGGTTAAAAGTCACAGCAATTTTCTTAACCACCATGCTCAAGAGCTATTGCTTCCCATTGCACAAGGCCAAGGACCAGACACGTAGTTCCTTTACAAGTACCCTACAGAAGCATATAAAAACACTCATAAAAATGCATTGTTTACGTGGCAAAGAGATATGAATGAATTAATACTCTACACAGAAACTACCACAATATTATTAGAGTTTATTCAGCCTGCAAGAATTTTATCAAATCTTAAATCATGTTCCCTTCCTTCTTTCCTTCCCACATGCATCAATGGACTCTTGTGTTTTGGTTTGCAAATATTTAAAGTGGTGTGTCAAGTCCTGCTGCAGAAGCCTGATGGTCATGCCATGCTATGAATAACAGACTGAAAGCAGAGAAAACAGTTCCTAAATCAAATTACAACTCTTGGGAATAAACACATTTCCAAATGATGTAATTATAACAATATGTCACACTCTGCTGAAGGCCTCATATAACATTAAAATAAAGAATGAGTGAGTAGGAAATATAAGCAAAGGATGACATAATATTGTTCCATGCCAGTTTCTGCCTGTTTTCAATCAGGCCAGATGTCAGAAAGTGACTTCGGAGGGGGGAAAAAAAATCTCACTACCAATCAAGGGAATTTCTGTTTAAGTCGGAGGCCTGTGCACCAAGATCACATTTGACCTTGTAAAATAAATAAAGTAACCCTAATGAAGTGCGTAGAGACCCTGGGAAAGACAAGTCCCCCTGCCTACCCCCTCATATCAAGTCCCAAATAAACACACCAATATGACTTAAGACATAGTTGCAGAAAAGTTTATTATTTTATTTTCACTCCTGTATATATCCCATGCCAGTAAAAACTGCTGCATCACAAGCTCTTAATTTAGTCCCTTTTAGAAACAAGAGGATCTTGCATGTTGATCTTAAACATGCCTGCACTAAATA
This sequence comes from Empidonax traillii, assembly GCF_003031625.1. NCBI lineage: Eukaryota > Metazoa > Chordata > Aves > Passeriformes > Tyrannidae > Empidonax > Empidonax traillii. The sequence continues at coordinate 599,992 of NW_020955521.1, forward strand.
ACTCATAAATGAGCTGACAGAAAACACATATCTAAAACTCAGTTAAATGCTTTGTATGCGCAAGTGAAACAAGTATCTGGTACAGACCTGAATCTTCGGTATGGTAGTAAATCACACTATCAGCCTATAAAGTGAAGTCACCTGATTCTATCAAAACTGAATAAACTCCATTGTGGTTTTGCTATAATCCCCTTATGAGAACTGTGTGCATCATTATTTACCCAACTGTTATGTGGGTGGAAACAGGAGACACTCACCTCTGGCAAATATGTGTGCAACTTCTCTCAAGTCAATACAGTTGCACCTCCTTATACCAGCACTGAAGCTTGTCTCTGATGTCAACAGTGATATTATCTAGAGGTAAAACAGTTCCTGTTTTGTCTGAAAAATTAAATATTTCAAAACACATCAAGTCACTTGCAAATCCTACCCACAAAGGAAAAAGGAAAATTTTGGAAATACTACTTCCATAAAACCAGTAACTTCTGGAGCCAGAAATCCTGAAGAGATTCACATCCTCCCCTGCACTTCCCTCCTGCTAGGAACCTTTCATGACAGCTCTGGAGCCTGTGAAGCCATGATTCTTGCTTGGAGAACAGTATCCTTACTGCAAGCCCAGAAAAGCTCAGTGCTAAAGACAACTGCCAGGCAAAAAGTAGGCAGCTCTCTGCCTATTTATCAGCATCTTTCCAGGTGCTGTGAGGGATCAGCAAGAACGAAGGAAAATGACTGCTGACTAGAAAAGGAAGACAAAAAGAGAGGGAAAGTGATGATAAACCAACAAAGCACATTTCCTCTGCCAGACCTCCTTACACAATCAGCTATTCATACAGACCTCTTCCCTCAAACTCCCTCATCTCTATCACTCTTAGCCTCATTTAAAAATCCTTTTTCTTTAACACACCTGAAGTTGCTCCCAAATCTGGCCATTCTCCTATACAAAAAGAGAAGAAATGAAAAACCCAAGCCCAAGAAAACCATAAAAGTCATTTCACCACATGCCATTACCTACTTACCTACTATCATCATTCTCATTACGTATTTCCTCTACCTTTCACATATCTGAGTTATTTTTCATAATAAGGATCTCAAAACACCTTGTACACTTGCGAACACAAAGATACAATTTTCTGGTTTAAAGATGACTATAGTCAGGATTAAAAAGACAACATAAAACCAAGTTTCCCTTGAGTGAAATTCCTTCCTTCCAACCAGTGTATCAAAAGGAACACAGTTGGTTCAAAGCTCCCACTGTCTACTAATTGAGACTGCTGATCTACCAGAACTTCCATTCATACAGGAATAGAAGCTGCCCTTTAAATGGGACCTGGCAAGAAATACTGGAACTTCTCCACTTCTTGATCTTAAAAATACCAACTAAAAATTGAATTAACTCGTTCAGCTGATGTCACTAGCTTGTTTCTGGGACTTGTCTCAATTTTAATGGAACATACGACCCACTTTTAATGAACTGGTTGTCCAGTGAACACATGATGGACCAGATAGTCCTAAACCTTTGTCCAACTCATTCTATTTGAGACAGGTTGGAGAAAACATTTTAAGTTTTTACTATTATTTTTATATAATAAATTATGGTAGTCACAAGCATGTGACTTTTGAGCATGCAACATTCCCTTTTTGAGACACACTGCATCTGCAGAGAAATACAGCCATACAACCACATGCAATTCCCGAATACTACGGGAGAAAGGTACATTTTGTTTAATTAATGCTGACATTGAAGCACAGATATTTGGAGATAACCACCCATTGAAACTTTGCCAAGATTGTGTTCATCCTCCTCCCTCTACCTCATATATAAATACAATATAATCAATAAATACAATATCTACAATAAATACAGCAAATAAAAATTAACTGAATCTTATGAAATTAGGTATAAGCACTGAAACCAACTCCTGAAGATTAATGACTGACTGTGAGGAGTCAGTTAACTCCATCTGGAGCTTAATCCTCAGGAAATTTGCTACAGTCAAGTGAATGCTTCTACAAAATCAACAATCAATTTAGATTATATCATTCATATTTGGTTTGCTGCGTTTCCTACACTCTATCTAGTTAGCATACATGAAAAGTAGTGAAATACTTTTAGCTGTATTCAACATCGGCCACACACTTGTTTCTTAGCACTCTAAACCAAACAATGCTATCTTTAATTCTATAATGTTTTTCATGCCAAGGCATCACAAAGCTCTTTGCTTACAAGAAGGTCTACCCTGTACTTTTGGGTACAAAGTTTCATATTAGGCTGAAAAAAGAATGTGAAGAGCTAAAACCTGTTTTAAAGGTTTTAAACACTGTTGATTTTACATAAATATTCCAGTGTTCTTTATTTTCTCTTAAATGGTAAATATCTCACACTTGCCAGAAAAGTAAACAGAAAAATGTCTAAAAATTGGGCTTGTATGACTTAGAGAGGAGTAATTAATGTTACCCAACTGCAGTGAGTCTTCAAAACCTACAAACTGGTCTCTCTATGCGAATTTCTACAACCTAAATTTAAAGTAGCGATCCTCTCCCTCCAAGTTTTCATTAAAACTGTTCCCTTTTTTTGTTCTGCTTTAAGTCTCTGGTCCAAAAATTAATTTAATTTAAAGTAACTGAGTGACACAAGTCAAGCTAACAGTTCTAAGAAACCCAAATTCTGAAAATCAGCCCAATGTCAAGGTAGTTTGTCACTCAAGTCAATTGAAGTTACAAATTCCTCTGATTTTGTGAGTGAATTATGCCATATAGTATCTACCCAGCTTATACACAAGTAAAAGATTTAGTAAAAGGAACAGTGAGAAGTTTCTGAAACAGAATGAAATTTCTTTTGAACTCCCTAAAATGCAGTTGATCCAAACTAACCGCTCTTCCTCTCACTTAAATACTCTAAGTGAAATGTTGTAGTAGGCTTTTGTCTACATACATAAACTCTACCAGCTCAAAAACTATGTTTCTCACTTGTGATTTACATTCCAGAAATCTCCCCTGCAAAGGACAATTAATTTATATTTCGCTCCTTCAGATGCTTGTTAAGTAAGCTGTCATACTTGGATTAAATGAGTTCTTCTCATTTGTTTGGCAGCTAGTAATACAAGAAACCAAAAACTCTTCCAGTTGCTTGAGTTTCTTCAATAAGAGAGCTGGTATTTCCTCGCAGAACTCCATTTAAGTGGAACAATAACAGTATCAGGTTCCCTTCTAACAACAGATCCAGTGTTATTTGGCACTGCTGTCAAATGCCTCAAGATGAAGACAAACTTGCAAATTCATGGAGATTTCCCAAGAATGTTTTCCCATTCAGAAAAAAAAAATCCAAGAATAATAACAACAGTGT